>NW_027043340.1:0-156850 GCF_036013475.1 Columba livia | reverse complement strand
TGGAGCAAGTTCAGAGAAGGGAACAGAGCTGGGAGAGGGACTGGAACACAAGTGTGATGGAGCGGCTGAGAGACCTTGGAAGGATTCAGCCTGGAGACAGGAGACCTTATTGCTGTCTACAACTGTCTGAAAGGAGGTTGTAGTATGGAGGGTGATGGTCTCTTCTTGCAAGTAACAAGCAATAGGATGAGAGGAAATGGCCTCAGGTTTGCCAGGGGAGGTTTAGATTGGATATGAGAAAAAAAAAATAAATTCTGAAAAGGGTTGCCAGGCATTGGAACAGGCTGCTCAGGGAAGTGCTGGAGTCACCATCCCTGGAGAGATTTCTAAAAGACATGGAGATGTGGACATGGTTTAATATTGGACTTGGCTGTGTTAGATTAATGGTTGTACTCCAGGATCTGTAAGGTCTTTTCCAACATAAACAATTCTTGGATGTTATGATTCCATTATTCCAGTTTGCTATGTATAATATTCCCAGATTTCTCATCCTACCCACAGCGGTCATGTACCCCATCTTTGCAGACCTCTTCTGGACACTCTCCTGTTCGTCCTCAGTTGTCTAGAAGAAGAAGCCCCAGAGAGGGACACACCAGTCCAGAGGCTGTAACACCAGTGCTCAGTTAGTGGGATGATAACTTGCCATGTCTGTCTGGCCATGTTCTTCCTCATGCAGCCCCGTATGCAGCTGGCCTTGTTCATGGTGCACACGCAGCACTGGCCATATGGCATCCCTCACAGTGCCCAGGCCCTTCTCCTCATCTTCACTGCTCAGCGAATCAGGGCCCAGCTGGCCCTGGTGCACAGGCTTGTTCTTCCCACCAGGAGCACCAGCCACTTCTCCCTGTAAACTGTAAAAGATTTCTGCTTCTTAGGGTCTCCCAGGACTGAAGATCCATTTAGTCAGCAGTTAATGCCTGTGTGCAGATGTCTTACCCTGATGGTGGTGTCTCTCACAAGACAACAGCAGGAGGAGTTGTGAGGCACTACAAATGCTGAAAGGTTGTTCTACTTCAAAGGAATTTCCTTCCATCACAGGATTAATCATGCTGACTATCTCAGAAACAGCTGCAGAGCAAGTAAAGGCAGGGCCAGTGAGGGAAGAGCAAAAAGAATTGGACAGTTTGTATGAGCTGGAACAAAAACAATCAAAGAGAATGTTGCAGGGCAACAATAAACCGTGGCAGATGCTATAACCCCCTCTCCCTCCCTAGCCTGCTTTGCGCCCCCTCCACACTAAGTACAGGTGATTGGAAGGCAAAGAAGGATAGAGAAAGTAACCGAGGTGTGGCACACCACTCACCGCTACTAGATAAAATAGAGAAAATAAGACAAAATATAAAAAAACAACCTTCAAAATCCCAGCAAAGAACTGCTCCTGCAGCAGTAGGAGACACCTGGAAGTCCCGGGCTGGACTCTGCAGCAAACCGGAACTGGATTCAGTTGGTCACGAGGCCTCAGTTTGCAGGGACAACTTGCAGGGTCCTTCCCAGACGCCGGCCAGAGTCCAAGAGGGCCAGGACCCGCAGGATTCCCACTTTTACATGATGTATTACGTGAGTGGGATGGAATATTTAGTTGGCCAGTTTTAGCCACCTGTTCAGTTCGCTCCTCCTTGCCCCTCTCTCAGGACGTGTACCTTATCAGAGTGATTCTGTGACCTTGCATTCCATTGCAATGTCTACTAAAACATGTATCTAGCTTTCAGAAAAGTGCTGTTAGTAAGAAGACTTCAGCTGAAAGGAAAATTCACTAAAAGAGAAACTTGTTTTTAACAAAACCAGGACAGAGAAGAACTTGGATGGGTGAAAAGAGAGGAAAAGAAAATGGAACTTAAGCAACAGGGGTGATCGAGGCTGTTTGCCAGTACGTACCAAGCAGCTCTTCCTCTGAGCAGCAGTGGCTGGTGTGGGACAGGAAAGAAACAGATGAGCCAAGGTAACTTAAATCTGACCTACTTTCACACTTGTGAAAAAGCTGAGTTTTTTTACCTACTGTGGGGAAGGGAATGTGCATTCACTCATGCTGGGTGGGACCTCAGGAGGTCTCTAGGACAACCTCCTACCCACAGCAAGGGTACCTATCACATCACTCAGCTTGCTCAGGTCTGTTAAACCCCTCCAGGGGTGGTGACTCCAGCACTGCCCTGGGCAGCCTGTTCCAATGCCTGACAACCCTTTCCATGAAAAAATGTTTCCTGATATCCAATCTGGACCATCCCTGGCTCAACTTGAGGCCATTTCCTCTTGACCTATCACTTGCTACTTTGGAGAAGAGAGCAAAACCCTCCAAAGTACAACCTCATTTCAGGCAGCTGTAGAGAGCAATAGGGATGGTCCAGATTGGATATCAGGAAACATTTTTTCATGGAAAGGGTTGTCAGGCATTGGAACAGGCTGCCCAGGGCAGTGCTGGAGTCACCACCCCTGGAGGGTGTCCGGTCTGATAATAACACAAAAAAAGGAGTTTTTAGAAGTAACTCTATCTCTGAGAGAAGAACTGACACTGCTGGGAATAAGAGTTTCTCCCCAGCTGAGGGAGGGAGCATCAGTGGTGACTTCAGCCTGTTTCACAGCAGGTTCTCCTGGAGCCCCAGGGACACCTGGAGGGAGCCCAGAAGGCCAAGAAAAAGCGCCACCTTGGGCCGCTCCTCTGCTGCTGAGCTGGGCTGGGCTCTGAGATGGAGGGAGCTCATGGCAACCAGGTAGCACTGTAAAGAGATAGCTCTGCCCAGGAGCAGCTCCTCTGCAAAGCGCAGCAGGGCTGAGGGCACTGCCTGCAGCACTGAGGGGAGAGGAGTGAGAAAGGAAGAGCTTAAAGGTGATCTCTTGTTCATGGAGAAACGTTCACAACTTCTGACACAGTAAGTCTGTGGGAGTGGGGACATTCAGATGAGCATCCTGGAGGGATCTTCTAGAGCTGGTACATCCCATGGCTGATAAGAGCTGTTTAGATGACTGTCCTGACTGGTCTTGTGTGGAGAAGGAGGACACACTCTGTAGCAGGGCTTCCCTGCTACATCATGAGAGGAGAAAGGCATAGCAACTGCCTTCTCTGAGAGATAGCTGCATCAGTGTGAAGCTGGGGGTGCAGGATGGGTGCCCAGGGCTGTCCTGCAGAGCAGGGTCCCTGCACCCCAGGACTGTGTGCTGGGCAGGGACTCTGCCGCCTGCCAGGGTCAGTACTGAACCTGCCCAGGGAGATCCCCACGGTGCTGTGAGGAGAAGCTGTGTGTGGAAGAGGCAACCCCTGGCAGGACACGCAGGGTCCTGCTGTTCAGAGGGTGCTGCATGGGACAGCACTGCTGACAGCTCCAAATTACCCCCAGGGTATTTCCAAGGGGACTTTTCAAGAAGGTCAAAATGGAGATTATCTAAAAGGGAAGGAGTCTGTGCTCTGAATTTTCTGCTCTTGGTTGGATCAGAGTGCAATGGGAGTTAATATTTTATTCTTCTCCTCTGGAGAAGGCACTCAGATCCCAGTTCTCTTTAGGATATTCTGACTTGCCCCTGATTCACTGCCCATAAAGAGATGCTTCTGGTCAGGGCTCCACTGCCAGAGGGGTCTGCAGGGCAGAGCTGAGCAGACAGTAAGTGAGATGGGGACTATGAGCACAAACAGGGATGAAACATGGGGAGAGAGAAGCAGCTCCTGGCAGGGACAGCTCCAGACATCAGGGACGGGAGTAGGAACGGAGAAGGAGCTGCTGACAGAAATGCTGTTGGAAGACAAAATTCAGGCACGTCCCTGCCATCCACCACAGTGCAGACACTTTCCTGGAGCAATTTCCAGGTCTCACACCCAGCATAGCATCTGCCCCCAGGGTCGTGGGGTTTCAGGCAGAGTCCTCTTGGAAGCGTGACCCCAAAGAAGAGAAATTCCTGAGTACCTGTCTGTCTGTCCCTGTCTCTCCTGCCTTGACAGGAGCATTGGGATACTTGTGTGTTCACAGCAGAGCTCCCTGCTCCCAGAGACACAGCCAGTCAGCACAGAGCAGAGCTCATGAAAGGGCCAGGGCAGTCTAGGGGATTTGCATGAGAAATTGAATAGATTTTCCTCAAAGAACTCTGCCCTAACTGCTCACTGCCTTTTCCTACTTGGACAGGTCATCATGACCAGGGGCAGAAGATGTCCAATAGCAGCTCCATCACCCTGTTCCTCCTCATGGAGTTTGGAGATACAAAGGAGCTGCAGCTCTTGCACTTCTGGCTCTTCCTGGGAACCTACTTGGCTGCTTTCCTTGCCAACAGCATCATCATCATCACCATAGCCTGTGACCAGCACCTCCACACCCCCATGTACTTCTTCCTGCTCAACCTCGCCCTCCTCGACCTGGGCTGCATCTCCACCATTGTCCCCAAATCCATGGCCTGTTCCCTCTGGAACACCAGGGCCATTTCCTACAGAGGATGTGCTGCACAGCTCTTTCTGTTTGTGTTTTTCATTTCAGCAGAGTACTTTCTTCTCACCGTCATGTCGTACGACCGCTACGTTGCCATCTGCAAACCCCTGCACTACGGGACCCTCCTGGGCAGCAGAGCTTGTGTCCACATGGCAGCAGCTGCCTGGGCCACTGGGTTTCTCCATGCTCTGCTGCACACGGCCAATACATTTTCACTGCCCCTGTGCAAGGGCAAGGCTGTGGACCAGTTCTTCTGTGAAATCCCCCAGATCCTTAAGCTCTCCTGCTCAGATGCCTACCTCAGGGAATTTAGACTTCTCATGTTTATTGCTATTGTCTATTTGGGGTGTTTTGTGTTCATTGTGGTGTCCTATGTGCAGATCTTGAGGGCCGTGCTGAGGATCCCCTCTGAGCAGGGACGGCACAAAGCCTTTTCCATGTGTCTCCCTCACCTGGCCGTGGTCTCCCTGTTTTTTATCACTGTCATATTTTCCTATCTGAAGCCCCTCTCTTTCTCCTCCCCATCCCTGGATCTGGTGGTGTCTGTTCTGTACTCAGTGGTGCCTCCAGCAGTGAACCCCCTCATCTACAGTATGAGGAACCAGGAGCTCCAGGATGCAGTGTGGAAACTGGTGACTGGATGCCTGCCAGAAGCTACAAAGTGTCTATGTTCTTCAACATATGACACATAACATAACTCATCTCACTGTCTCCATGTCACCAAACCTGTCAGAGTTCAGGGAGCATCTGGAGGATGCTCTTAGTCATATGGTTTAGGTCATCCTGCAAGGACCAGGGAGTTGGACTTAATGATATATATGGATCCCTTTCAGCTGGTGATGTTCTATGACTCTGTGACCTGCAAAGTTGCTGAGGGTGTACTGTGTATATAATTTATTAAGATATTAAACAGTATTCATCCCAGAATGGACAATTGACAGAAACTGCTCATTCCTTGTTTTCACTTGAACATGAGTTATTGACTGTTTTGACACAGCCATCCAGTCAGTTCCTTATCCATCTATCCATCACACCAATATCTCAGCAATTTTTTTGGTGGGGGCTGCATGGAAAGTCTTATAGTAACCCAGACAGATGACATTCATAGCTCTTCCCTTGTCTACTGATGCAGTCACTCCTTCAGAGGAGTCCACTACCTTAGTCAGGCACAATTCACCCTTGGTTCAGCCTTGTGAACTGTCTCTAATCACCTCTGTGTGTTCCATACGTTTCAGCAGAGCTTCCAGGAGGATCTGCTCCTTGACCTTTCCAGGCACAGAAGAGAGGCTGAGTGGGTGGTAGTTCTCAGGGTCCTTCTTTTTACATCTTGGGGTTTGGTTGGTTGGTTTGTTGTAGTTTTTTGTTGGTGGTGGTGTGGGGTTTTTTTGTTTGTTTTTATTTTGTGTTAGATGGATATGATTTCCTTTTTTCCATTCACTGGGGACATCCTGTGTTCCAGGAACACCTTGATAATAACACCATCAATGGGATGAGTAAAGGACAGGAGCGAGAAGAACCAGCAGAGTTCAGGAGCAGAGACACATGAGTACAGACCCTGGTGGGACATGCTTCATGTTCCTTCTTGGCCTGTATCTACCAGGTGGAGGTGGGAGAGGCCTCTTCTCAGCACAGTGATGGTGACCAGTCACTGACCCAGAGAAAGTGGGTCTGTCCAAGATGCCCTGGGTGGTCTGTCCCACACCTGCTCTGAGTGGGGATGGCTTTCCTATAGGTGCTGTGCTGTCCCTGCCAGACAAATGCAGTTGTGCTGGAGAGCCCTGTACACACCTCAGGTAGCAGCACAGGCCTGGACTTGGCCATGACATTGAGCAGCTGCCCTGAATTAGGTTGGGTAACGGAGAGAAGTCCCTGAGACAAATGCCATTATTCTCAGTGGAAGCCTAATAAATACAGGTGGTGGAGAAGAGGAGAAAGGCTGAGCTCTTCCTATGGCAATGGCTACATTGGGTCAGCTGTATATGGGTTTTAGACAACAACATACCGAGGAAGGACAGGTTTCTTTGTCCCAAACATGATCAACTGCTGTCCTTTCATTTGGCCAAAGGAATTCCCCACTGGTCTCAAAAATGCTGCTCCCAGAAACCGCCCTGTTTCAGTACTGCGCCATTGGACCTTGAATCTGCCTGCATGTACCTTGGACCATCACTGACACCCCAGATGTCACTGGTTGTTTGGGTCTGAGCAACTCAGCTGTCTGAACAACAGCTGAGACAAGCAGCTCCCAGGCAGAAGGTGCCTATTTTGCACCCATCTGAACTGAGGCAAGAGGAATCCACCTCCTGTGGGTTTGTGGCAGCCATAGGTGAGAGCTGAGTCCACTGCTAACCCCAGGACTACAAACCCAGGACGAGTTGCCCCAATTGACTCAGATGAATCCCTTCCCTCGGCAAGGGTAAAGCAGATCCCTGCCTGTCCCCGCCTGGGTGTCCTGTCTAATGCTGAGAAAAGGAAAGGTGATGCTTATGTCAAACTCTTTTCTTATTAGGAGAAATGTCTCTGCTGGAAATGAGTGTTTCTCCCCAGCTGACGGACAGAACATCAGTGGTGACTTCAGCCTGTTTCACAGCAAGTGCCCCAGGGACATCTTGAGGGAGCCCAGAGGATACAGAGAAAATGCTACCTTGGGCTGCTCCTGTGCTGCTGAGCTGGGCTGGGCTCCTGGGACACAGGGAGCTCATGGCAGCGGCAGCGCTGCAGAGAGACAGCTCTGCCCAGGAGCAGCTCCTCTGCACACGCAGCAGGGCTGAGGGCTCTGCCTGCAGCACCGAGGGCACGGGAGCCAGGCACAGAGAGGTTAAAGACAGCATGGGGTGGGAGGATGCTGAGAGATTACTGAGGGAGAAAGTTTCACAGCTGTTTACATGGTAAGTCTCTGGGTGCAGGGCAATGCAGCTGCAGTTCCTGGAGGGATCTCCTAGAAGTGATTCATCTGACAGCTTATGAGACCTGTCAGGAGGACTCTCTTCATTTCTCTAATGTCGAGGAGGACAGGCTCCAGAGCAGGGCTTGCCTGCTGCACCATCAGAGGGACATGGCATGACAACTGCCTTCTGCCTGGGCATGGTTGCAGGTGTGTAAAGCCAGGAATGTAGCCAGGGGTGCCCAGGATGTATTCAGAGCAGGGTCCCTGCACCCCAGGGCTGTGTGCCGGGGCAGGGACTCTGCTGCCTGCCAGGGACAACACTCAGCCTGCCTGGGAGATCCGATCCCCACAGTGATGTGGGGAGAAGCTCTGGGTGGAAGAAATGACCCCAGGCAGGGC
This sequence comes from Columba livia, assembly GCF_036013475.1. Taxonomy (NCBI): domain Eukaryota; kingdom Metazoa; phylum Chordata; class Aves; order Columbiformes; family Columbidae; genus Columba; species Columba livia. The sequence continues at coordinate 149,164 of NW_027043340.1, read as the reverse complement.
AGGTAGGATCCAAAGGGTACTGAGTGGGACAGATTTGCTCCCAGCTCCACTTTATCCTTGAGTATTTCCAAGGGAACTTTCAACAATAATATAAAGGAAATATTTTCCTGAAAGGTGCAGAGACTTTGCCTTGAGTTTCTCACTCTTGATTGGCTGGGTGGGCAGTGGCAGCTTCTCACGGAATCACAGAATCATTGGGCTTGGAACAGACCACTGGAGATCATCTAGTCCAAGCCCCTGCTAAAGCAGTCCTGACCCTGCACTCACAGAGCTGCCCCTGGGCAGTTCCCTGCTGCCAGGAGGGATCTGCAGAACATAACTGAGCACAGAGCGGGTGGGATGAGGTCTGTGAGCACAGACAGGGAGGTGACCTGGGCAGAGAAAAGTCCCATCAGAGTTCCAGACCCGAGCGGACGGAGGAAGAAATGCAGCCGACTCAATATGAGTGATAAAGCATACTTCAACTTTATTGCCCGAGATAGCGTGCATTTATACCAAATACCATAATTATGCATACTTGTCTCTATCTAATAGGCTAAGCACATTTACTTACTCCACCTACTTGGGTTTAGCTAGCTATGCGCATCCCACATTCTTCTGACTCTTATCTCTTCAAAAATATCCTAACCCTGCCTTAGTTAGTACTTTTCCGTTCCCCCCTTTCCCACGGCCTAATAGACAAGCTAACTAAGGCCTACTTATGTCAACTAAAATGGGCTCTGCTCGTACAGTTGCTTGGTGGACTCATATCTGTGCTCCTTGAGCCAATCCCCGACAGACCTGGGCACAGGAAAGCAGCTCCAGGGACAGCTGCAGGCAGCAGAGACATAGGCAGAGAGGCAGAGGGAGCTGCTCCCAGAAATGCCAAGAGAGTGGGGATTTGGGCACCTCCCCAACATGTCCTGCAGTGCAGTTGCTTTCCCAGAGCAACCCCCTGGTTCCTCCCGCCCAGCACAGCCTTTGATCCCAGGGCTGTGGGGCTTCAGGCTGAGCTTTCTACACAGCCCAGCTCCCAGCGAGGAGAAACCCCCAAGTTCCTGTCCGTTTGTCCATGTCCTTCCTCCCTTGGCCGGATGATTGGGGCATTTATCTGTGTTTCATGTCTTGTTCTGGTTGCCTTTGGCCCCACATTACCTGGGGCTCTGGGCATGTCGATGTGTGGGGCTGGCAATGAGCTGAGCTGAGCCTCAGGACACCCCATCTTTAGGAATTTTTATTTTATCCCTGGGGGCTCTGCTGGGCTGCAGGCTGCCCCCCACCAGGGCACAGATCTCCCATGGATACTCTCTGCCCAGAGAGGAGCCCCATGGAGAAGACACTTCAGCACTAGGCCATGGCAATGTGGCTCATCGTCTGTATGATGCAATGAGCCCTGTGTGTTCCTGTCCGGGAGGGCAGGGCTGAGATCCTGTTCATGTACAATGAGAGCGGTCAGTGGTTTGCAGATCAGCCCTTGGAAACCATATTGCTCTGCTCTCAGCAGTGTCCAGTTTCTGCTCAGGGGAACATCTGGGGCTGATCATCCTCCAGCTCAAAGGGATGCTGGCACGGGGCAGCTGAGACCAGGACTGATGGACAGACCAGCTGTCCCCACTCTGCACTAAGGGACAGTCCCTTTGTCTGTCAGCGCCCACAAGGTTTCACTTGCAGTGAAAGCATCATTAAGGCATTTTTGCCTTAACAAACAAACAAACAAAACCTCCTCAGCCGTGGTGGTGCAGTTAGAATAAAATAAACAGAACAAGATCTCTACAGCTCTGCTCTGCCATTAGGTGAAATGGGAGAGACTGTGCTTAAATGGTCTTTGAAATCACGAGTTGATATAATCTGAGACCACCCCACTTCTCTATTTTCCTGTTGCTGTAGGGCAGGACTGAATTCAGTATAGTCCACAACAAAGATGCCTCTTCCCAATGACACCGCCAGCCAGCACCAACCACAGCTCGTGAAAGGGACCTGAACAGGGTAAGTCAGTCTAGGAGATTTCTATGAGAAACGGAACACATTTTGCTCAGAGAACTCTGCCCTAATTTCTCACTGCCTTTTCCTCATTGGACAGGTCCCCATGACCAGAAACAGCCAATGTCCAACAGCAGCTCCATCACCCAGTTCCTCCTCCTGCCGTTCGCAGACACACGGGAGCTGCAGCTCTTGCACTTCTGGCTCTTCCTGGGCATCTACCTGGCTGCCCTACTGGGCAACGGCCTCATCATCACCACCATAGCCTGGGACCAGCACCTCCACACCCCCATGTACTTCTTCCTCCTAAACCTCTCCGTCATTGACCTGGGCTCCATCTCTACCACTGTCCCTAAAGCCATGGCCAACTCCCTCTGGCAGACCAGGGCCATCTCCTATGCAGGATGTGCTGTACAGCTCTTTCTCTTTGTGTTCTTCATTTCAGCAGAGTTTTTTCTTCTCACCATCATGTCGTACGACCGCTACGTTGCCATCTGCAAACCCCTGCACTACGGGACCCTCCTGGGCAGCAGAGCTTGTGTCCACATGGCAGCAGCTGCCTGGGCCACTGGGTTCCTCTATTCTCTGCTGCACACGGCCAATACGTTTTCACTGCCACTTTGCCAAGGTAATACCGTTGAACAGTTCTTCTGTGAACTTCCCCAGATCCTTAAGCTCTCCTGCCCAGATGCCTATCTCAGGGAATTTAAACTTCTTGTTTTCAGTACTTTTGTCATTTTAGGATGTTTTGTGTTCATTGTGGTGTCCTATGTGCAGATCTTGAGGGCCGTGCTGAGGATCCCCTCTGAGCAGGGACGGCACAGAGCCTTTTCCACCTGCCTCCCTCACCTGGCCGTGGTCTCCCTGTTTATCAGCACTGGCATGGTTGCTTTCCTGAAATCCCCTTCTATCTCTTTGCCATCCCTGGATCTAGTGCTGGCAGTTCTGTACTCATTGGTGCCTCCAACATTGAACCCTCTCATCTACAGCCTGAGAAACCAGGAGCTCCAGAATGCAGTGTGGAAACTGATGCCTGCATGACTTCCAGAAGCTCTAGACTGTCCATCTCTTTCAATATATGCCTCATAATGTAACTCATTACAGGTCCATCCTTTCTCATTAGTTTGTTGTTGTTGTTGTTAGTTTTGTGTTTGTGTTGTCTTTTGTTCTGCCTCTTTTTTTTTAACTTTAATAATGTTATCCACAAAGGAATGTGGACAACCCATTTCAACTTCATTATCTACTTCGCTAGTGTGACCCTGTGACTATGTGAACATGGGGCTCTATTCTGTTTTTAGTTTAAAAACCAAAAATGTACCTGCGATGACTTGTCTTTCTGACTGATACCCAAGCATCTACAAAAGAACCAAAAGTCCTTCCTCACAAGTTCCCTACCAAGTGCAAGGGGAAAAGAGGGACCTAAAACCTTCCACGGCGAAAATGCAATGGGGCAGTCCTTGAGGTGCCCTCCTACCAGGAATGGGGAATGTTCCCATCCCTTAGGAAATCCTTCTCTCCCTCATGACCTGCATGGTGTTTTTGTTTGGGAAATCCCTCATTATTGTGCAGGTGGTGGCAAAACAGCATTTGCACAACCCGTGGACTTCCTCTTGGGACATTTGTTCTCCCTGGAGACCTCCTGCATATCCACTCCCCTATACCAGCTGATGGGCAGCTTTGTGGCTGGGGACAGCACCATCCCTGCTCATCATTGTGTTAGTGCTGTTTCCTGCACCTTGTCCTTGTACAGAGCGCTCACTACTGGTGACCACATCCTGCAATCAGTACTGGGCTGTGTGTCATTCGCTGCCCTGTACAAGACTCATGACCTGGGACATCTGTCTCCAGTGGGCAGACACACTAGGGGCTCCTCTGTCATCTACAGGAATCGTTTCAGTCATGTGCTGGGTACAGTTCTGTGGTCCCAGCAGAGCTGACCACTTCTGTGATTTACCGCATTGCTGGAGCTCTCATGCAGTGACACCGTGACACTCAGGCTCTCTCCATTCCCATTCTCCTCTTCCTGTTCACAAGGTTATCCTCTGTGTATCAGATCTCTGTGGGCAGGCAGAAAACATTCTCCACCTGTTCCTTTCTCCTCACCAATGCTGCTGTTTTCTACAACACCCTCATCCTTGTCTCTGTGATGCCCAGAACAACCCTTTTGAATAGTTTAACAAAGCCCATCCTCACACTCCTTTTCAATCCCCCCATCTACAGCCTGAGGACCAGAAAGTTTGCAGAGAGGGAGACACTTAAAACATGCTCAGGAAAGCTGTGAGTGGCACAGAGGCCCCATTGGAGTCATGGGCACTCAGGAAGAATTCACTTCTGATTCTCTTCCAAACAGTGCCTGATGGGCTGGACAGGTGTTTAGTGTGCCCCTGGCACTCCCCTGGAACTGTGAGATATGGAGAAAACTTTTGATGTAGGAAGGGCCAGAGAGGTGCCATTAGAGCTGGCTGCAGTCATTGTGAGATCTCTCTCAAACATCTTGGAAAAATCCAGAGAGAACAGGGAGATTCCAAGATCCTCAGAAAAGGCAAATAACAAACCCAGCTTCCAGAAGGACAAGAAAGAAGACTGGGACTATTACATGTAGATCAGCTTCACCTCATTCCTTGGGAAGGTGATGAGGCAAATGCTCTTGCAACCATCTCCAGGTCCTTGAAGGACGCGAAAGGGATGGCTGAGGCCATTGAAGGACAAGAAAGGGACGGCTGAAACCGCGTGAGAGGAGAAGGAAAGGCATGTTGTGTACCTGGACTTTTGCAACTTCTTGAATGTGGTATCCCGAAGTCTTAGAGCAGGTTTCTGATGTCTGAACTGAAGACTTGGATGATGCGATTGGTGGGAAGTTGGCTGGCTGATCAGGAACGAATGCCGTTAGTGGTACTGATGAAGCTATTGGAAAGTAAAATGTGGGAAAGCAAGATGTGCGGTTCCAGCCACCTGGATGATAAAGGAAGATCAATACTAACATGACCATCTGGACGGTCAAAGGCATAATACTAACATAATAACATATAAAGGGCCTTAGACAGATTACTTTGAAGTACGTTTCTTGTAATTGTAAAAAGTTATAGCCCAGATTTGTGAGAATGGTATCTCGGGCCGGATAACCGCCCCCAAGTGCATGGGATGTGTGAATGTCCTTGGGCCTGGTCTGTGAATGAGCGGAAAAACAAGTGAGACAAACATCACATGAGTTTAGTGTGTTCTTAATAACAATTAGTGGAAAAAACACCTTTTGTAAACATCTTAGTCCAGGCCCGTACCTGTAAATCCTATAAATTGTCAACGGTGAATAAAGAAGGCAGCCTAGGCCTAGGTCAGCTCTCTGCTTGGCCAGGCTCTGCACTCCTTCCTGAAGGAGATCTCTGCCTCTGCGTGAATTTCTGTATGTGTCCTGGTATGTGTCGTTCCTAATCCTAGCTGCAAAAAAGTTTCTAACTGCATGAAGAAAATTAACTCAGTTTCAGTCAAATCAATGCAATGAGATTTGAACAACCTTTTTTTGAGGAAGATGTGGGTCAGGGGGGCTGGAACTACATGATCTTTAAGGTCTCTTCCAACCCAAACCATTCTGTGATTCTAAGGGAAGAGGGAGATATGTTCCATTATCCTCTCCACAAGATAGCATACCTACCACAACACAGTAAATATGTCAGAACACAGCAAATGCCTTAATTATTAATCCCCCCTGCACACCTCGGCCCTTCTCATGGCTTTTATTGCTGAGCATCACAAGAGGACAATCAAGCTCCAGCTGGTCTGACTATACTGACTGACTTCCATGGTCATGGGGAACCTGAGAACATTCCCTGCTGTCGTCAGGGGAAGACTCAGAGGGGAAAACACCACAACACCATTCGGGTTTCCACTCTCCTGAATGGGAGTTCAGGAGGTCTCAGGTCTGACCTCTCCTCACAGCACGTTCAGCTGTGGAGTGAGACCACGTTTCTCAAGGCTTTACCATGTGGGGTATGGAAAACATCCAAGGACAGAGACAGCACAACAAAGCTGGGGAAGCTGCTCCAATGCTTTGATGCCTTCACTGAGAAGAATGTTTTCCTTATCTGCATCGTGAACCTTCCTTATTTCAACATCTGACTATTGTCTATTATCCTCCTGCCAAGCAAGACTGGCTCCACCTTCTGGAAAAACCTCCCCGCAGGGACAGAGAGGCTGTTACAAGATGCCCAAAGCCTTCTCTTCCCCAGGCTGAACAAGGCCCTTTCCCTCAGTTTCTCCTCCCAACAAGAGTCCCAGTCCCTGAGCATCTTAGCAGCCCTCCACTGAACTCCCTCCCAGTTATCAATATCTTCAGGGGTTAGTCTATGCCAGGTGCAGGACCTGCCCTTTGTCCTTCCCTGTCATGATGTTCCCGACAGGACAGCCCTTCTGCCTATGAGGTTTCTCAACTTTGCATCATCAACAAATGTGGTGGGAGTTGTCTCCTCAAGGTCACAGATTATTGAAGTATTAAACTGCCCAGGTCTCAGCAGAGTCCCCTGTGCTGCCCCACAAGCCCCCAGTAAGTCCCAGTGGTCTCGACGTTGGGCATGAGACCCCTTCACCACTGCTCCGTCAGCCTGATATCCAACTGTTTTTCACCCATCTGTTTGTCAACCCATCTGACTGTAATGGCCTATCTGGGGTTCAAGAACATTGAGGGACACAATGCCAAGAGCCTTGCTGAAGCTGAGGTAAATGACATCCACTGTTCTGCCCTCACGCAGAAATGCAGTTACTTCATCATGAAGGCAATCAACTTTGTGAGACATTAATTACCCTTGCTAAGTCCATGCTGATGTTTTTCAGACACGTTTTGCTCTATTAGGTGCCCATAAATGTCACCCAAGAGGACTCATTGGACAGGTCACTCCTCACCAAAGTGTTCTTGTGCAGCTTGCGGTTCCCTGGCTGGCACTTTTGGCTGCAACATTGGTTTGTTTTCACTCACAAGAGACCTCTACCAATCCTGTGACCTTTCAAAGGGGATATTCCAAAGATGTGTTGATCTCCTGCAACATCCTTGCCACTGTTCTGCCTGTTACATGGTGTATTTAATTTCTGTGATCTTTCACCTATTTTCACCTGTCCTGATATAATGACTGTTTCTAAAGTCCCGTTTTCAGTTGCAGACTCTCTAGACAAAGACCCTTTTCATCATTCTCCAGTTTTCTTTTTCTCTTACTCTTTATTCATTCAGATTGCTCTCAAATTGCCAGCTGCTGTTTTGAACTTCAGATAGTTAAATGTTTGCCTGTTTTGCAGTAGTCTAATTGTCTCCTTAGTCAACTCTTTAATTATGTTTCTATCTTTATTCTTTTATCTGCTTACCTAAAACATTTCTCATAAGATTATCCCTTGTTGAAAGACAACCTTATTAGAGACAGCTTGTACTTAACTTATGATGGAGGAGTGCATTTATTATTTATGAAGCTTAATTGTGCTTCACTTTTCTTTGTTTGTCATTAGCAGAAATCCTTCAGTGCCTGTGTGCAGCCAGTTCTCTATGAAGAGCAGGTGGGAGATGGTGCAAAGGAGCTGTAACATCCAGCTGAACATGCGTGAACAAATCTGATGTAAGGAAAAGTGAGAACAAGTCCCAGGGGGCAACAGGAGAAAGGGTAAGGTTGGGCAGGTGAGGAGGAGCGTTGTCCATACCACGTTGGACCTCAAGGGACTGCTTTTCCTACCTGTGCAGACCTACTGAGGAGACATTCTGGATCATTATCAAACAGAGAACGCTACTATCACATCTTCACTGAACTGAAAAGGAACATAATATGCCCTTCAAAATAAAGAATAATTACTGCTAGGTGCATTTTGAAATCTTCCTTCTTAGCTACATTATGAAACAGCTCAAATTAGTTGTAGTGTCTTGAAGACTTGAAGAAAATTACAGGAAGGGAAATAGTTCATTAATACTTTCTGTATTTTAATGAGCCCCATGGTGTATTTGGCCCTTAGTCCATGAACTACAGATACTGAGAGGAGACTGAACAAATCGCTCAAGAGGTGGAAGTCAGAAGCGCAGCTCAAAGTACCTTGAAACACTGATTGACCCCACTGAGGGTCATTATTGACAAAGCCTCTCCATGGACTCGTTAGAGAAGACAATTGAAGGTTGTAATTGCAGGTAGGAAAAGGCACTGTACAGGTCATTCTGCTATGGAGAAAATCCTTGGTTTGTTTTACCAGCTAAAGGCCAAACCCTGACCCCAGGCCCTGGGAAGGCAGATCCCTCATGCGTGGCTCAGGGCTCTTCCTGGAGCAGTGGGGAGTGAGTTTGAGCAAGGCCAAGTGCAGGAAACTGTACAAGCCCTCCTGGCTTCCTCAAAAAGGGGCAACGAGGATCAAGGTCCAGAGCCTCAAAACAGAGTTTATCCTGGTAGGTCTCAGAGACAGGTAAAACTGCCATAGCCAGGGGGACAAAGACTTGGGTCCTGTGTGACCTTTCAGCCTCTCCAGAGCCCTTGGCAATCTCTACTTCAGGTTTGCTGATACTGTCCCCTTTAGGCACCTTTGTCCCTTCAGGCTGTTGACATCCATCTTGCTTTCCTACCTAGCTCTCATCCCAGCATTTCCTACTTTCACTGATGTCTCTCCACCCTCTCTGGTCTTTCCTTGAAGCCCAAAGCCATGGGCTGATCCAGACTTCCTCTGGGTGACCTCTTGCACCACAGCACTGCCCTTGGACTGAGATGTCTTTTTCTGAACCTCCAGCCTTCCAAGTTGCAATTTGTGGAGGTTTCCTTCTCTTCCTACTACAAAGAAAAGCTCCATTATCTCTGAAACCACCCTTCAAGCAGTTGCAGGCTACTGCTGTAGTGCCCTGAGCCTCCACCTCACCAGTTTCAAGAAGCCCAGGTTTCTCAGCCTCTCTCAAAGGCCCCAAACCCCATCCTTGCAGATCTCTGGAACCTCTGTAGTTCCTCTCCGTTCCTCCAGAACAGGGAGTCCCACACCCAGACACACTAGCCCAGATGTGGCCACTGGAGCACTGATTCAAGGGGGACGATAATTCCCTTGTTTGCTTTGTCACACTCTTCCTAACGCAGCCCCACATGCCCTTGGCCTTACTCATGGTGAGCATGCACCACTGGCTCGTATGGCATCCCTCGTAATACCCAGCCCCTTCTTCTCAGAATTGCTCCTAGGTTGTTCAGGTCCCAGCCTGCCCTCATGTGTGGGGTTATTCTGCCCCCAGTAAAGGACCGGCAACTTCTCCTTGTAAAATTTCATGAGGCTTTTATTGACAAATCCCAGAGTTTGTCCAGGTTCCCCTGGAATGAACCTCTCTTTGGACAGCTATTAACGTGTGTGTACAGATGGCCTACCAGATTTGTAGTGTCCCTGACAACATCAGAATATCAGGAATTACGAGGCACTCCAGATAACAGAAGGAGGTATTAGATCAATGGAATAGTTGACCAAGGAAGGAATCTCCATGGTCAAAAGCTAAGAAAGGTCTTATGAGAATACAAAGGAAGCCAAACTCAAGCCAGGGACGATATCTTGCTGATGTCCAAGAAGGTATGGAAAGGCTGTTATTATCACAGAATCACAGAATGTCAGGGATTGGAAGAGACCTTGAAAGCTCATCCAGTGCAATCCCCCCATGGAGCAGGAACACCCAGATGAGGTTACACAGGAAGGTGTCCAGGCGGGTTGGAATGTCTGCACAGAAGGAGACTCCACAACCCCCCTGGGCAGCCTGGGCCAGGCTCTGCCACCCTCACCAGGAACAAGTTTCTTCTCAAATTTAAGTGGAGCCTCTTGTGTTCCAGTTTGAACCCATTGCCCCTTGTCCTATCGTTGGTTATCACCGAGAAAAGCCTGGCTCCATCCTCCTGACACTCACCCTTTATATATTGATGACCATTAATGAGGTCACCCCTCAGTCTCCTCCAAGTTAAAGAGCCCCAGCTCCCTCAGCCTTTCCTCACACGGGAGATGCTCCACTCCCTTAATCATCTTGGTGGCTGCGCTGGACTCTCTCCAGCAGTTCCCTGTCCTGCTGGAACTGAGGGGCCACAGCTGGACACAATATTCCAGGTGTGGTCTCCCCAGGGCAGAGCAGAGGGGCAGGAGAACCTCTCTGACCTACTGACCACCCTCCCTCTAATACACCCCAGCACCCTTTCTAATACACCCCACAGCCCCGTCCTCTCCTGGCTTTGCACCTTCAAAATAAAGGTGCACAATGGCATCCTGGGCTGCATTAGTGGGAGTGTGGCCAATCAAACAAGGGAGTCCTTCTCATCCCCCTTGACTCAGCACTGCCAGAGGGTTGAGGGAGGTCATCCTTCTCTGCTCAGCACTGCTACAATTTGTCTTGCTCGCTTCTACCCCACCCCCCCATCACACCCACACTGTAGACACAGCTGTCCTCCACATCTTCGCAAAGTCCTACCTTGTCCTCTTGTGAAAAATATATCCAGGAGACCATTTTCACCACCTTGGGTTAGGGATTACCTTCCACTTGCCCTTCAGCCAAGGACTTCTAGCAGAGGTCCATGGTCTTCAAAGCCCCCATTGATTACCAGGGCCTAAAGTTGTGACTCTTCCTCTAGTTGTTCAAATAAGACCTTATTTTCTACCTAACCTTCATCAAGAGATCCAGTGATCCTGACCAGAACACCATTGTACATGGAGGAGTTAGAGATCCACACAGCAGTAAACCTGAGTAGACCCAGGGCTGTGCTCCATGTACAGCTTGGCCTTCAGGCTGTGTTGTGCTGAATGGATCCCTGGGTGGAAGAATTAACTGGATTGTAACAGAGAAGTCTTCAGGGAGCTCCCACCTGATAACGACTATTAGGCCAACTGCATGTCCTTATCCCTCTCTAAAACTGCAACCACAAATTCACATGTGAACGACTTGAATTTTTTTCCATGTAAGAAAACACTGAAAGCTGCAGTGGCAAACTTCTCTGATTCCACGTGGGCTTTGTTGTGTTCAGCTGTAGACATTGTTTATGGTCCATAACCTTGCAGGTGCTGTTTTGCCTGAACGCAAATTCCTTTCTTCTCAGCGAAGTGCAGTATCGGCCTTATCTTGTAAGTGATCAGTGTAGTTTGTAGTTGCTTTTGGTAGATATGAGCAGCACTTCACAGCTTAAAATTTTAGCAAATACAGCTTACCAAGTAACATGAAGCAAAGAGTATATTAAAAACCATGTCCCTAAAGAATTGATTGTATTTAGTGTGCATCTACTTAAGGTAAATGATTAATATTAAACTTAAATTGATCTCATCCACTGACCTGTGAGCAGTAAAAGCATTGCCATACAGCTCACTTATTTAGCAGGGAGAGCTCACAGTGGCTCATCCAGGCTGTCGTATTTATGGAATGAAGTGACAGACTCGTAGTCACATTGCACACGGTAAGAAAAGTGTCTGAGACTTGTACGCCCACAAATTCCCAGCGTTCATCTGCTCTTCTGCTTCCCTGTGGGTCTCCTGGCAGGAGTTCTTGGCCTGGGTACGGCTCAGGCCCTTCCCTCCTTGGAGCCTGGACCAAACTGCAGTGGGTTTGGCCGGGGGTGACTGGGGGATCGAGTGCATCTGCCACCCCTGGCAGCCCAGAGAGAACTGAGCCAGACAACGGGACTCCTTTCCGCAACATCCTCAGAGATGGATGCTCCTGGAGCAAGGAGATGGCACTGAGTGTGTCTGTGACATCCCCACCATGCACCAGCCGCTGGGGAAATGGAGCAGTGCGATGGACTGTTCAAGACTGTGCTCAGAGCAATGGGTGCTGGAACTTTTAGAAACGGATTGAAACTTGAATCAGACAGGTGCCCAGGGCTGAGCTGGCCTGTGCCTCCCAAGGGGACCTCCTGACCCTCCCCGCCCAGGCACAGGGTCACAGTGGGGCCCTTTGTGACCTCACTTGGTGACACCCACTGCCCCGCATGCTGGCCCAGCCCACACTGTCCGACAGGACGGTGACAGGACAGGGTGCGAGCACGGAGCTGGCGAGAGCCCCAAGCGTAGCCCACGTCTGTCAGAGAACCAGAGAATCTTCTTGGTTGGAAGAGACACTTAAGATCATCGAGTCCAACCACAGCCCAGCTCTAGCTGCCCCTGGCAGACTTGGAGCAAGGAGCTCCTGAGCTCACGTCTTTCCCCGACGAGGAGCACACGGGCGCATCCCACACCCTTCACCGCTGCCTCTGGCAGAGCTGCAATACCGAGGCATTTTGACAAAGCGTCCGCCTTCCCCATTTTTCGTCCTTCCCTTTGTCTGAAAAATGGCAGGAAGACCCCCCATCCGCCCTAGGCTGGCCTGGCAGGAGAGACCCCCCAGCCGCCCCAGGGTGGCCTGGCAGGAGGAGGTTGGGGCTCCCCAGGAGGTCACATCTCCACCACAGCCCAACCAGGTGGATGTGGCCCAGCCACCACAGATCGGTGAGTGAGGGGCCCTGGTTGTTGGGCAGGGTGGGGCCCAGCGATCGCTCTCTGCTCCACACCGGGATCACGTTTCCCCACACGCTGGCAGGGGGTTCCATGGGTGGTGATTATGCTGCCTGAAGCCCAGGGCTGCTCGGAGCTGGGAGCCGGCCCCAGCACAGCCTCTGCGGGCAGAGGGGACCCAGCTCCTGCTGCAGGGCACGGGCAGCGAGAGGCAGCTGGGCGGGCAGGAGGCAGCCGTGCTGCGGGACGGGGACCTTTCCTGCCCGTCTGAAGCGAGTTCCTCACCCGCTGCACTGGGGGCTTTCCCCATCCTGCCTGGCTCCAGCATCACAGCCCGTCTGCCGGGCACCCTGCAGCCCTGACACGCATGGGGAGACTGTGCCGGGGCAGCGGGCACTGGGATGGACATGGGGCAGAGCTCCTTCTGCTCTGTCCTGCCTGCAAACCCTCTCTGCAGCCCTCCCTGCTCTCCTCCTTTATTAGATGCTGGCTGGTTACCCGTGTATGAGGTGGAACTGGAACACATGGACTCCATCGTGTCCTTTGTCAGCAGCCCAGAAAAGGTAACCGCAGCCGCTTTAAAGGCGGCTGAGCCGGTGTCTGCTGACAGGGGCTCTGCTGTGGGTGCTGGAGGGTGCTGGCTGGGCAGAGCTGCTGCTCCCAGGTCTCTAATTGGCACTGCAACCCCATGCTGCGGTTGTGCTGGCCACATGTCCCCACCTCACGCTCCCTGCTTGTCTCTCTGTCCCCTGACTGCGAGGACGAGGAACAGAAGATGGAGTTTCTTAAATGCATTGCCATGATCTTCAGAGCCGCAACATACGACGACTTGTCCCAGGGCCTAGATCTCTTCTGCCAGGGATACGAGCTGGCAGAGAATAACAAGGTGAGTGGAAACCCAGCAGCACTGGGGAAGTGGGCAATGCCCCCGGCACCGGCACCCTGTGAGGACAGCGTTGGCAGGGCTGGAGGCTGGTGGCGCTGGGTGCTGGCAGCTGCAGGTCCCATCCTGGCTGTGCTGTGCAGGTGCTGCTGGAAGACGAGCCCAGGGACCAACTGCCCGCAGTGGTGCAGCGCATTGCCTCATTTGCCGTGGCTGAGATGAGGTACCTGCCCATCCTTCCTGGGAACTCCTGCCCCAGAGCCCCCTGTCCACCTGTACGAGACCTCCAGGCACTGCTCCCAGCACCAGTGTCCTACTGGCCCCTCTCTCTTTGTAGCTTCGTGGAGGAGGTGCTGGAAGGCAAAGACATGAACCACATCCAGGCCTGCTTCTCCAACGTCTTCATGCTTCCTTCAAAAGAGGAAATGAGGGGCCTGAAACCTTACCTCTACTTCATGGTAAGTGCTGGGGGAGCTACAGGAGCCCCGGTCCCTCTGGGCTGCTCTCTGGTCACCCCGTGCTGTGCTATGACCAGAGATCCCAGACAGGCTTTACTTTCTCACTGTTGTCCCTTCCCCCGTTCCTGTGGGCCTGGCCACGTCCAGTGCCATGGGCTGCTCTGCCGCCAGCAGATTATTTGCCCCTGGGTCTCTCCCAGGCGCAGCGAATCAGCACACGAGTCCTCCCTTGCTCCTGGGAGTTCAGATCAGTCTCTTGGGGTGAGAGGGATGGCAGGAAACATGGCCACGACTCGTTGTCTGCCTTGCAGACCATGAAGGCTGTGGACAGCGTGCTTGTGGCATTGGCGCTCAACTCTCCTGCCTCCGAAGTCAACGAGAAGATGCAGGATATCTTCCAGGTCTGGGGTGTATGAAGAGTGGGCTTCACAAGGGCTGTTCCTCACCCTGGGGATGGGGTGTCCACTCTGGAGGTGACAGTCCCACCCCGTGCCATGCAGAGAGCGCTGCCGGGAGGGTGCCCACCTCCCCGGGGAACCAGGGGCTGCTCGCCAGGCTCTTCTGCAGCACAGTGGCCGCAGAGGGTGACATCTGCCTCCCTGCCTGGCCACAGGGCCGGCCCGGGGCATTTGTCCCAAGCCTGCCAGAGGCCTGAGGGCAGGAATCCTATTACAGGCTTTGTTCCAGATTATAGGAAGCCTTAATGGACTGGGCCAGTGCAACCCTGGACTTGAGCAGTGCTGCTTCTGCTGGAGCGGTGGCTGCTCCCAGGGCTCACCAGCATTTTCTCTCTTCCCAGATGCTCTTGACGTTCACCACCTCTGAGAGGGCATCTGTGCGGGAGAGGGCTGTGGGCAGGATGAGGGTGCTGAGCTTCTTGCTGGCCAACTACTCCTCACTGAAGGTAAGGACCAGGCACTCCCTGCTCTGCCAGGACCCAGATCTGCCCCAGTCCTGTGTTGGCCGGGACTGCCCAAGGAGCACTGAGGGAGCCCAGGTCTGGCAGCTCTGCCCGCATGGGGCTGTTCTGGGAGACGGGCTCTGCAGGGCCCTGCAAAGTTCTGACCACCCTCAATCCAGCCCTGGGCACACTCTTGGGTTCAGGGCTTTGGCCCCACATACCCTCAGCCCTTCTGCACTTCCTTTGCCCTTGTCCAGGCTGATCCAAATGAGGACGGAAGTGATTCCTGTGCTGAGATCGAGATGCCAATCCTTGGACAGCTGCTAGGACATCTCCTCCTACTCCTGTCATTCAAGGAAGAAGAGACCAGCTGTTTGGCTTTGGACACTCTTTGTTTCCTCTTCCAATTCAAGCGTCAGCAACACTGTAAGAGAAGCTGTGGTGGGATATATCCCTCTGCACAGCCACATCAGCCAGTACCTCTGCTTGTCTTCCTGGGTGTTGTGATGGACCCTTCTCCTGCTTGCTAAAGACAACACCATGTCACCAGCACTGTCCCTCCTCTGCTCCTGCCCCGCAGCACTGCAGCCACGCGAGACGTCTCCCTCATCACTGTTATTCCAGCCACGGGGGACTGAACTGTGGGACTTCATGCAGAGCTCTATGGCCTTGGAGTTTCCAGGGCCAGGAGCATTCGCACACGTACACTGGAGGCGGGTCAGCCTTTCCGTGGCCCCGCTCTCCACCACCTCCTCCCCTGACTGTTGGTCATAACCTCCCTCCTCGGCCATTCCAAGTTCAAAGCTCTTTCCGGTACTCAGGAAGCTGCTGTGTCTTACCAACTGTTGTGTATTTCCCTGCTTTTTAGGTGCGACACTGCCAGAAGAGAATGCACAGCTCCAGGAGGACTGGGAAGCCAGTATCACCTCCTTGACCTCTTCGCCCAGTGCTACTCACATCACCAAGGTAATGAGCTCCTATCTTGCTGGCACTCTTGTTGGTGGCATCATCAGGGGACTTGTGAGAGCAAAGGCCTCCACAATCAGGGGTCTGGCAGGGCCTCCCTGTCCCTGCTGAGAGGGTTCCTGCTGTCCCCGAGCAGGGACGATGCGAGGGCTGCTCTCCAGTGTCCCAGCAGCAGCCCCAGTCCTGCTGGCCACCAGCCCTGGTTCACGGCAGGGCCAGCAGCCTGTGCCCAGGACCCCAACCCTCCCCCCTCTCCCCGGGCCTCTCTTCTCATCTTCCCATGCAGTCACTGCCGCCCCTGCTGCCAGCTTTGCTGTGGGCACTGCCGCAGCACCGCCGGGCGTCTCTGCAGGGCTGCTGGCACTGCCCGGCTACGCAGCAGCACCGGGGCGCTCGGTGTGACTTGGCTTCGCTGCCTCCCTTCCTCCCTTAGCTCTTTGAAGAATACCTCCAGCCTCCCGAGAGGACAGACATGGTCCTGGTGTTCATCGAGGCGATGAGCGACTCCAGCGCCTTTGACAAGGTGGCGGCCAGAAACATGCTGGGCATGGTCAAGAGAAACTGCGATTTCTGGCTGGTGGATGTAAGTGGCCTTTGGCTGGATTGTCCTGCCCTTCGGCCCTGTCAGGCCTTGTTCCTCCCTCCATCCATCTCTTCCTCTCAAATCCTAGTAAAGTGAAGCCACCTGAAGGCGGCAGAGAGGGATGGGAAGGACAGCTGAGGAAAGGGCTGCACTCCAGTGGCAGCACCATCCTCACCTGTGTCTCCTCCAGGTGCCAAAGATCACAAGCTGCATCCACAAAGCCCTGCAGTGCATCAACACGGCACCAGCCCGGCGGAGTGTGATGTCCCTAATTGTCTGGATGGCTGACAAGTGCCCTGGGGAGGTGGTGTCGACGCTGCTGACAATCGCACCACCAGGAGACAGGTACCGGCCCCAAAAGCCATGAAGGCTTGTTCCCTGTGGGGAGAGGGGCCCAGAGATGCTCTGGCTGCCAGCGCCAAGGGATCCTGCAGGACACCCCCGAGGAGCAGGACCCTCCATCCCACCACGCTTTCCAGTGCTGGGGGTCAGCCAGGCCCGCAGCAGCCACAGCTGAGCAAGCCAGCCCAGAGCCCCCCACTGCGCTCCTGCCAGCCCCACGGGAGCACCAGCTCAGCCTCTGCTGCTGCCCAGGGCATCCCAAGCGTCCTGCAGCGCGGAGCCGGACACACTGCTGTGGCCCAGGCTGCCCTGCTGACAGAGCGCTCTCTTGCAGCACTGCCCTGGCACTGTGGGAGGTGATGTTCTCCGTGCCTCAGACCCTGCAGAACGTGTTGAAGGAGCTGCTCATCCAACTGCAGGACCGGCACTATAGGGTCTTATATACACACCGGGAGGACACCGCCATCCTTCGCTTGGCTGTGAGTTACTGGAAGAAGCTCCTGGTGCCCCAGGAGCTGCACGGTGCCAGGAGCCCCAGCAGCTCTGCCGGTCGCTCACTGCTGGTTTGCTTTCAGATACTGGCCAGCAGTGACCTGCAAGATGAGGAGTTTCCTCCTATGTACCTAGTCATGAGGTTTCTGAGGCAACGAAGGCCAATGATGCTCTCCCTGTTGCTCAGGGCCATGATGACGCTGTCACAGACAGACGAGATGGTGAGTGGGGTGTCGCCAAGGGCAGCCATGTTGGCAGCCAAGGGCCGGGGCAGTGGGTTCGGGCTTGGCCTTGGCTGGCAGTCGGGCGCTGGGGTGCCTGCTCCAAAGGCCCTCCCTGCCATGGTGGGGCCTGGGGGCTGCCTGGGGAGCTCTCCAGGCATCGACCTGGTCCCAAGACGGAAACTCTCTTCTTCATACAGGCCAGAAAAATGGAGGTCATGCTGCCAGACCTGATGTGGGTCCTGCAGTACGGCAATAAGGCCATCAAGATCAAGGCTCTGGTCATCTTCAGAAACGTGATGGCTCAGCTGGAGAGGGAGGAGGCCAGTCCCATCGCAGTGCGGCTGGCAGAATTTCTCCTGCCCTTCTTTGATGACGTAAGGCTGATGTATAAGGCTGAGCCCCGCGGGTGGGCACTGGACAATGACAGCTGCCCTTCAGCCCAGCCACTCAAAGCAGGGGCTTCTCCTCTGCTTTCTCCTCGGGGCTCTTGCGGGATGGTTTCTGCGTTCTGCAGCCCAGCCCAGCTTCTCCCTGCCCGCTGCTCCCACAGCTCCTCCCCACCATGGCTGCTGAGGCTGCTGGGGGTGCTGGCTGGCTGGGAGAGCACTTTGAGGCACAGGCACTGCCTGAGCAAGTCTCACGAGTGGCCTTTCATGGACCCAGGGCCGCAGATCTGGCCACAACTGCAGTGTGCACAATGCCGCCCTGGAGCATCTCCCCTCCCATCAGCCATGCAGGAGCTTCTGCTCCCCGTGGGCAGAGAGCTGCTGGTGCTCAGGTCCTACTGTGCTGCTCCCTCCCAGGAACTGAGCAAGCTGAGAAAGATCTCCATCAGCCTCTTCAGAGACCTGATGAAGATGGTGGTGGGGAATGACAAGAGAAAGATGAAGAACATGGTGCGACTTGGCCTGCTCCCTCTCTTCTTCCGAATGAGTGACCAAGTGCAGAGCGTGGCCAAGGTACAGATTTAAAGCTGAGCAGCGATGCAGGGAAGAGACCCCTGGGCGTTTGGGCCAGAGCATGTCCCCGCTCCCTAAGGGCAGAATCACCCCAGGAACAAAGCCCAGAGCAGGGGGACACCAGGTCTCCTGCCCCAACCGTGGTGCCATCTCCCAGCTTCTGCTGTTCCGTAGGTTGCCAGGGAAGCCCTCCTCGGTGCAGCAGAGCTCCTCAAGTGGAAACAGCTTGAAGATCTGGTGCAGGCACAGCAGAAATGGAGGATTGGAGAGTGCTTGGTGAGGACAACCCCCAAGGCCCAGGGCCCAGGCTGGACGGGGCTGCCCCACATGTCTGTGCTGTGGGCTCTGCAGATGTGCCTCCCCTGCTCTGCTGCAGCCCCGAGCTGCATCCTTGTTCCCTGTCCTCAAGAACAGAGCCCCCAAGGACTCTTCTCTGTGTCCCGTTGCCCTCCCCGCACCCCGCAGGAGGGAGGTCTCTCAGCACCCCTGGGACCCCTCAGCCTGTGTCTCTCTCTCAGCCCCACAGGGCTCCTGGCAGGAACACGGGAATGGCCGGAGGGGAAGAGGAACATGGGTTCCTGGAGGAGAGACTGGTCCAGCCAAATGGGGAGGGACAGTGACGTGCTCACACCCTTGTGCTCTCTGCAGCTGGAGCAGGACAGGAGCAGGGCTGAAGAATACTTGAGTCAGAGCCTGCTGTACTTGGGGGATGCTCAGGCCAGCTTGCGAGAGGCCGCCTTGAGGTTCATCGGTGAGTCACAGCCCCCGGGTCCCTCTTTCGGCAGCCTGGCCCCAGTCCCCGCCGCTGCCCTGGCACAAGGAGCAGCCCTGTGGCTGCCAGAGCCCCGGCTGCCCCGGGCAGGGCCTTGGCCTCCCCTCCCAGCCCTGCCCATGCAGGTGGCCTTGGTGGCCACCTTGCCCGGTCCCACCATCTCGGCTCCTGCTCTCCCCTGGGCTCAGCCCTGGTGAGGGGAGGGAGCAGGGGCTGATGGAGCTCTGTGCCCAGGGCTGGCTGCGCGGCACCTGAGGGACCCAGGCAAGGAGAGTCTGTCTGAGATCTGCAGAGGTGAGTAGGGAGCGTGGTCGGGAGGGGATGCCCGGGGGTCTCTGCAGACATGGGAGCTCATCTGGGTTCTGCTTCTTTCTGTTGCAGCCATTCAGCCCTTGGAGCAGGACAGCGAGCCCTCCATCTGCTCCCTGGCATCTCAGACCATTGTCATCGTGTGCTCTTCATGGAAGCGGCCAAGATCTCGATGGACCCTGCGAGCCCTGTGCTGCTGGCGCTAAACCAGGTGGAGGAGCAGCTCTTCTTGACGAAAATGGCTGGATTTTAATAAAGAGCCCTTCTTGAAGTTGGGTTGTATGTCTGCCTTTTCCAAGGATCCCAGAAGCTCTCTGAGTGCTCCGGTACTTTTGAGAGCACAGCCCAGGATCATGGGCAAGGGTGACGGAGCAGACAGGAGCACTCGCAATGAGCCATTCCAGCAGCTGAGATGAATCTCACTGAGCCACTGAGGTTTGTTCCTGGAGTCACACACAGAAATGTCAGGGTCGGTCAGGCATCCATGCCTGAGCTGGCCTCGTGAACTCCTTCTGCACCCAGGGGTGTTCAGAGACAGAATCTTTCCCTGTTGCACATAGAGGCCGTAGCCTTGGTTTCCCTCTGGCCTCCTGTTGCCACTTCCAAAGGATGGGAGGCACCTCAGGCCTGTGGTGGGTCGCCTGCTCTGCACTCAGCTGAGATGTCCCACGGCATTAGGAATGGACATGGGGACCTGAGTTCAAGGAAGCACAACCCAGTGCTGCATTCAGGCTGTTTCCCATAGGATGTTTCTGCCAACATGAAGTGACCTCAAGACACTGTCTGTCCCACAGGCCCTCATGGAGCTCTGGAAGACAAGCGCTGCTGCTCCCTGGCAGGGCTGCCAGGATGGACTCTTTTCCCTCCTCCCATGTACACAGGAACTGTCCCTGCAGCTCCATACAGGCCTTGCAGGAAGGATATAGTGAAAAACAAGTAAAAAAAAGCCCTTTATTCTGTTTAAAGACAAGGAGAGCACAGCTCCTCATTTACAGAGCCAGTAGTTATAAAAGAAAAGCAGACAGAGAATTAAGATGACAACATTATCTCAATTAAAAAACAGCCAACAACAACAGAAAATCCAGATGACAGCTGAGCCTGTAATTAGTTACATTAAAACTCCAATGTAGAAGCAGATGGGCAGTTTATTGCTTCAGAAAACACTAAGATATGAGTTTGCACAGGGCATCCTTGAGCTCCTGGTTCCTCATGCTGTAGATGAGGGGGTTCACTGCTGGAGGCACCACCGAGTACAGAACAGACACCACCAGGTCCAGGGAAGGAGAGGAGATGAACGGGGGCTTCAGGTGGGCAAATGAACCCGTGCTGACTTAGAGGGAGACCACGGCCAGGTGAGGGAGGCAGGTGGAAAAGGCTTTGTGCCGTCCCTGCTCAGAGGGGATCCTCAGCACGGCCCTCAAGATCTGCACATAGGACACCACAATGAACACAAAACACGTAAAACCTAAACAGGCACTGATCACAAGAAGCCCAAGTTCCCTGAGGTGGGAGTGTGAGCAGGAGAGCTTGAGGATCTGGGGGATTTCACAGAAGAACTGGCCCAGGGCATTGCCCTTGCACAGGGGCAGTGAAAATGTATTGGCCGTGTGCAGCAGAGAATAGAGAAACCCAGTGGCCCAGGCAGCTGCTGCCATGTGGACACAAGCTCTGCTGCCCAGGAGGGTCCCGTAGTGCAGGGGTTTGCAGATGGCAACGTAGCGGTCGTACGACATGACGGTGAGGATATAAAACTCTGCTGAAATGAAAAACAAAAACAGAAAGACCTGCGCAGCACAACCTGAATAGGAAATGGCCCTGGTGTCCCAGAGGGAATTT
This sequence comes from Columba livia, assembly GCF_036013475.1. Taxonomy (NCBI): domain Eukaryota; kingdom Metazoa; phylum Chordata; class Aves; order Columbiformes; family Columbidae; genus Columba; species Columba livia. The sequence continues at coordinate 128,049 of NW_027043340.1, read as the reverse complement.
GACATGGACTTGGGGAGAATGGTGGAGATGCAGCCCAGGTCGAGGAGGGCGAGGTTGAGCAGGAAGAAGTACATGGGGGTGTGGAGGTGCTGGTCCCAGGCTATGGTGGTGATGATGAGGCCGTTGCCCAGGAGGGCAGCCAGGTAGATGCCCAGGAAGAGCCAGAAGTGCAAGAGCTGCAGCTCCCGTGTGTCTGTGAATGGCAGGAGGAGGAACTGGGTGACGGAGCTGCTGTTGGACATTGGCTGCCTGTGGGCATGAGGACCTGTGCAAGGAGGAAAAGACAGTGACATGTTGTGGAAGACTTCTCTGAGAAAAATAAACATGCTGTTTCTCATGGAAAACCCCCTCCTTGATGGAGGGATGTTTCAGCTCATTCTCTCTTTCTACTAACTGAGAGAAATTGTTCATCCCAGTTTAAAATGCAGCTTGGGCATCTGGTTTCCATGAACAAACCTGTGAGGCAAGATCCACTGAACTGGTGTCAGAACAAAAACTGACCGACACTCCCACCCCAACCCCAGAGAGCAAGAGCACCAGCGACAGGTGGAGAAACAGGGAAGAACACTGCAGTGTTCCCGAGAAATAAAGCAAGGACAGAAAGGCAGACGGGCATGCTGTGGAACCTTCTCCTGACCCAGCTGTGCTGCTGCCACTCAAATGATGACACTGTAGAGCAAGTACTTTTAGCACCTTATTTGTGTACCCCGTTCCAGGAACCCTTCACCTGGAGGTCCAGCTGCTGAGGTGGAGACTCGTGACCTGGACCCCATGGCTTTGGGGCAGAGGGTCTGCTGGGGAGGAGAGGAGACCAGGGGTTGCACTGGGAAATGTGTCTGCACTGCAGGGGATTGCAGGGGGGTTCCTAAATCCCATCCCTGGCATATCTGGTAGGAGCTCCTTCTCCCTGCCCATGTCTGTGCTGCCTGCAGCTGTGTGTCTGTCCCTGGTCTGCTCCCTGTCAGTGTCACAGACCCCGTCCCACCCGCTGTGTGCTCAGCTCTGTCCTGCTCGCACCTCCTGGCACTGCCCAGGGGCAGCTCTGTGTGTGCAGGGGCTCAGGAGCAGCTCAGACCAGTCCTAACGAGAACTGGGGTCTCAGTGTCTTCTCCAAAGAGAGAAATAAATCCCCATCTCCCACTGCACACCCAGACGAGCAAGAGTGGAAAACTGAAAGCACAGACTCCTTCCCTTGCAGCTGTTCCTGTCTCGATGTTGTTGTTCAGAAGGACCCTCTGCCATGTCTGTGGGGGGATCTGGAGCTCTGAGCAGCCCTGACCCACACAGCCCCCTTCAACCCCACAAGCTCCCTGCCTGCCCTGCCGGGGGTCGCTCCTTCCACCCACAGCTGCTGCCATGGGATCTCCCGGGCAGGCTGAGCGCTGACCCTGGCAGGCGGCAGAGTCCCTGCCCGGCACAGCCCTGGGGTGCAGGGACCCTGCTCTGCAGGACAGCCCTGGGCACCCCTGGGTGCTCCCCCTGCAATCACCCTCAGCAGAAGCTGCCATCATGCCCTGTCCCTCTGACAGTGTAGCAGGGAAGCGCTGGTCTGGACCATGTTCTTGTCCTCTGCATGAGAAATACTGTGAGAGAGACCTGACAGATCCTGTAAATTGTGGGATGTATCATCTTTAGGAGATCCCTCCAGGAAATGCAGCTGCATTGTCCTACAGCCAGAGACTTACCGTGTTAGAACTGTGAAGATTTGTCACTCAATGAGCCCTCAGCAACCAACCCCCTACATTGCCTTTAACCTCTCTGTGCCTGGCTCCTGTGCCCTCGGTGCTGCAGGCAGAGCCCTCAGCCCTGCTGCGTGTGCAGAGGAGCTGCTCCTGGGCAGAGCTGTCTCTCTGCAGCGCTGCCGCTGCCATGAGCTCCCTGTGTCCCAGGAGCCCAGCCCAGCCCAGCAGCACAGGAGCAGCCCATGATGTCCCTTTCTCTGACCCCTCTGGGCTCCTCCAGGTGTCCCTGGGGATCCAGGGGCACATCCTTTGAAACAACCTGAAGTAATCAGTGATGTTGATTCTCTCTCCTCTGAAGAGACACATCATTGTGTTCTTTGTATTAAACAATGAATTAATATGAGAATCAACTTTTCTTGTCCCATCATCAGACATGACACGAGGAAGATTACAGCAAAGGATCTAATTCCTCCAAGCTAGGGGAGGAATATCTTCAGTTGAATGAGTTCAGGCATTTTATTCTTGTTTTACACTCCTAGTTCTAGAGAGACACTCATCAGTCTTTGGCCATGTCATGTCTGTGCTCTGATTCAAAGTCTTTGCACACATGGGCTCTTGGACACTTGGTACCAGGTTTCTTGTGGCAGGTCAGAGCTGGGCTGGTGCCACAGCTGGGGTGGTTCAGCCCAGATGTGAGGCAATGTCCTCAGCCAGGGACCTGACTGGGGAGCTGGAGCTGTCAGTGCTGCAGACAGAGCTGTGACACGGATGGAATGAACTGCCAGGCAGGGTGGCAGGAGTGAGTTCATCTGGTCTGCAAGGACAGCAGCCTCCAAGCACAGCAACAGTCCAGATCAGAACTCAGTCCAGGCCTGAAGGCAATTCAAAGGCCCCATAATGAGCTGTTACTACTGCAGGAACACTTAAAGGTGAAACAAAGACAGTTTGTAGCTACTGATGAATTTAATGAGGGAAAGACATGAGAATCCCTGTGTTCTCTTGTCCTCCCTCTTCACCAGCAATGTGTCCCAGGCCTCTGTGACTTGAGACGGGAATATGGAGAACAAGCAGCAGTGCATGGGGATCAAGTCAGGGGTCACTGGAACTAACACAATCCTCTCCAGTCTATGGGACAGCAGGGGCAGCATCCCAGGAGCTGGGACAGCAGGACGATGTCACAGTGAGGCCACTCTCCCCCATCTTGGAAAGCTCATGGAGACTGGGGGGACTCCCTGACCACTGGCAGCTCTCACACAGCGTGTGCACTTTTCAAAATGGCCAATGGGTGAGCAGGGGAACTAAGGGCTGTGCCTCAGAGCATGTCCACTGGGACCCCATTTCTGGGTGTCTGGAAGAGAAGGTGACGGGGTTTGCCCAGGGCAGGTTGTGCCTGTCCATCCTCTTTGCTTTCTGTGAGGAAAGGACAGGGTGGTGGACGTGGGGTAACAACAACGGTCTGATACGTGAATGTCAGCAAGGCATTCAGTGTCATCTCCTGTAGTATTCTTGTGACCAAGGTAGGATATTATGGTCTGTGTTAGTGTGTAAGTAGATGGGTAAAAAGCCAAGTGACCAAGATGTGTCTGGATCAAGCCTGAGTAATCTGGTCTGAACCTGCTTTGAGCAGGAGGTTGGTCAAGATACCTCCCGAGGTCCTATCCAGCCTGAATGACGCTGTCCTTCCTTCCCCTTCATGTTTTCCAATTAGGGACAGCTCTCAGGTTCTCTGTGACCACAGGAATAATGCACTGGAGGTGCAGGGCTGCTTTACAAGTGCCCCCGAACAGTCCTGACCACATCTTTTCCATCCTTTCTCTTTTGCCCTGACCCAAGGTCTTCTTTTTTTGCTGTCCTAATGCCATTCCAGAAAGAACAGCCCATATTGTTAACCCTTTCAGAGCAGGTTGCTCAACAGGTGTCAGCATCCATGTACAGAGTCTGCACATCAGCCAGGCAGCAAATCCATCATTATAGAAATGGAGGTGAGGCTCTTGACCAGCTCCTTGGACAAGTTGTCCCAAACCATCCTGCCCTTGAACTCTGGCATCCCATTTCCTGAGATGTAAAGCTGGTGGGGCTTCTGAGGATAATCATGTTAAAGGCATCAATAATCCTTCAAGTGTTTGTGTAATATGTCTAGGAATGTCAGTCACATATGCTTATATTTACGTATTTGTAAAATAGTACACTGCATCTGTGGTCGCCCCTCTGGCAATGACAATTAAATAGGTATTTGCACTATAAGGCTCCATACCTCATCCACAAGCACACATCTAAGTGGTTCAGATGAAGGGTGTCTGGCAAACGTCACCCTTTGTGTCCCCAGGTGATGGACACTGCTCATGTGCCTCTGCAGAGAGTGGCAGGAGCTGGATCCCCTTCTCGGGACAGACTCCTTCCAGGAGAGACACAGACACAGGGGGAACTCATCAGGGCTTTACGGCATTTCACTCGGCATCAGTTTTGACATATTGGGTGCTGTCCTGTGACTGCCCTTTCTGCACAAATGATCATACAAACACAACCATTTAGTAAGACATGGTCATAAAGGGGCTGTTATGGACAAGAAAGCTCATCATGAACTCTGCAGAGAGCGAGGAAGTTTATAATAAGCACCAGGAAGAACCAAGAAGCTCGAGGCCTCTTCTGAAGAGCGGGAGGCCTGAGCAGCCGTGATTGGCCATTGTAGGTGTGGGAGAGGGTCAGGGCATGTCAGGGAGAAGCAATGAGATGGCTGATGGCTTCAGTGAACCCTTCCAGCCATGTCTGAGCCCAGAAATGGAAAGCAGTTGATGTCTGCAGGTGGAGGAGGAACAGGAGGAAGATTTTCCTGGGAATATGGAAGGAAGAAAGGCCTCTCTTGGGCTAATCATGTGTGGCAGTGACATTTCCATCCTGTGGGTATGGCTGTGCCTGGGAGATGGGGAACGGCTGCTGCTGGGGTGGCTGTGCTCAGTCATCATTGGACAGGACACCAGGAATATTACAGCAAAGGATCTAATTCCTCCAAGCCAGGGGAGGAATATCTTCAGTTGAATGAACTTAGACATTTTGTTCTGGTTTTACACCCCTAGGTCTAGAGAGACATTCATCAATCTTTGGCCATGTCATGTCTGTGCTCTGATTCAAAGCCTTTGCACACATGGGCTCTTGGACACTTGGTACCAGGTTTCTTGTGGCAGGTCAGAGCTGGGCTGGTGCCACAGCTGGGGTGGCTCAGCCCAGATGTGAGGCAATGTCCTCAGCCAGGGACCTGACTGGGGAGCTGGAGCTGTCAGTGCTGCAGACAGAGCTGTGACACGGATGGAATGAACTGCCAGGCAGGGTGGCAGGAGTGAGTTCATCTGGTCTGCAAGGACAGCAGCATCCAAGCACAGCAACAGTCCAGATCAGAACTCAGTCCAGACCTGTAAGGAAACTCAAGGGCCCATAATGAGCTGTTACTACTGCAGGAACACCTAAAGGTGAAACAAAGACGGTTTGTAGCTACTGATGAATCTGATAAGGGAAAGAGATGAGAATCCCTGTGTTCTCTTGTCCTCCCTCTTCACCAGCAATGTGTCCCAGGCCTCTGTGACTTGAGACGGGAATGTGGAGAACAAGCAGCAGTGCATGGAGATCAAGTCAGGGGTCACTGGAACTAACACAATCCTTTCCGGTCTATGGGACAGCAGGGGCAGCATCCCAAGAGCTGGGACAGCAGGACGATGACACAGTGAGGCCACTCTTCACCATCTTGGAAAGCTCATGGAGACTGGGGGCACTCCCACACACTGGCAGCTCACACACAGTGTGTGCACTTTTCAAAATGGCCAATGGGTGAGCAGGGAACTAAGGGCTGTGCCCCAGAGCATGTCCACTGGGACCCCATTTCTGGGTGTCTGGAAGAGAAGGTGACGGGCTTTACCCAGGGCAGGTTGTGCCTGTCCATCTCTTTGCTTTCTGTGAGGAAAGGACAGGGTGGTGGACGTGGGGTAACAACAACAGTCTGATACGTGAATGTCAGTAAGGCATTCAGTGTCATCTCCTGTAGTATTCTTGTGACCAAGGTAGGATATTATGGTCTGTGTTAGTGTGTAAGTAGATGGGTAAAAAGCCAAGTGACCAAGATGTGTCTGGATCAAGCCTGAGTAATCTGGTCTGACCCTGCTTTGAGCAGGAGGTTGGTCAAGACACCTCCCGAGGTCCTATCCAGCCTGAATGACGCTGTCCTTCCTTCCCCTTCATGTTTTCCAATTAGGGAGAGCTCTCAGGTTCTCTGTGACCACAGGAATAATTCACTTGAGGTGCAGGGCTGCTTTACAAGTGCCCCGAACAGTCCTGACCACATCTTTTCCATCCTTTCTCTTTTGGCCTGACCCAAGGTCTTCCTTTTTTGCTGTCCTAATGCCCTTCCAGAAAGAACAACCAATGTTGTTAACCCTTTCAGAGCAGGTTGCTCAACAGGTGTCAGCATCCATGTACAGAGTCTGCACATCAGCCAGGCAGCAAATCCATCATTATAGCAATGGAGACGAGGCTCTTGACCAGCTCCTTGGACCGAGCAATTGGCACAACTTGTCTGCTGAGATTCCAGGGAACACGGAACTTTAAGAACTGAGAAGTTTTAGTCCTCGCTGAGCATCCTGGTTCATCTCCCGACCCATGTGGTGCTTCTGGCTGTGAAGAGAATCCAAACCAGCCATTGGACTGGGCTAGTTCCATTTTACGTGGTGCCACACAGGGCAGATGAAGGGGGCTTATAACTCCAATCTCTGCTGCACAGTTGGGACTTCAGAGATTAGAAATGTAGGGAACAATGTATTGTCAGTGCACACCACATAAAGATTCTGGCTTCCTTTGTGCCTTTTCACTAACCTGGGATCTGTTCCTTGGCTTTCATTGGCTAAAAAGGAAACAATTCCCCCATGCCACCTGCCCCTCACACCAGACAAAGAAAGGAGAAAATGGATGGAAGAGGGATGATTTGGGAGCAATTCTGACCAACAGGTGCATTCTTTCAATGATAAAAATGGTGGAAGTGGGAGAAAGCACTGTTCCAAGGACTTCATACAAGAGATGCAATATGTATTTTGAGAAGTGAGAATGACTGCTGGGAGGGAAGTTAAAGAGCTTTAATTCATCAACATAACCAAGAATACGGAGTATTCTGTTACTGTTACTAGTGCCAGCACCACTGTTCACAAACATCCTTCAGAGCATCTCCACTTTTCCTGGGCTCCAAAGCTCATCCTGCTCAGAGTTTGACAGGATTGCTGCAAACTCCTGTGACCCAAATCTCTACAACTGTCTCTGCTCAACAGCCTTTTACCCCAGGAAGGGGAAAACTGCCAATGCAGACACCAACCCAGTGCCCAACCTGCCTGGAGAGCCAGGGCAGTTGTGCCACACAACAGCCGCCTCTGAGGGAACCTGGAGGTGATGGGATTGAAATGGTATCAACCCAAATCAGAGAATCATAGGATCATTTAGGCTGGAAAAGACCCTTAAGAACAAGGAGTCCAACCATAAATCAAATACTGCCAAGTCCACCACTAAACCATATCCCTGATCGCCACATCTCCACGTCTTATAAACACCTCCAGCAATGGAAGCTCCAATCCTGAGCTGGCAGGACACCATTGGCTGCAGTTGGACATAAGATACTGGTCATGGCTATGAGTTCAGCCCTCGCTGGCAGAATGTCTCACACCCTCACTGAGGAGGGCAGGGGGCTGGGAGATGGAAGCACGTTTCAGTTTCCAGATCCCAGGACAGAGCCCAAACCATCCTGCCCTTGGACTCTGGATCCCATTTCCTGAGATGAAAGCTGGTGGCCTTCTGAGGATAATCATGTTAAAAGGCATGAATAATCCTTTAGGTGTTTGTGTAATTTGTCTAGGAATGTCAGTCGTATATGCTTATATTGACATATCTATAAAATAGTACTCTGCATCTGTGGTAGCCCCTCTGGCAATGACAATTAAATAGGTATTTGCACTATTAGGCTCCATACCCCATCCACAAGCACACATCTAAGTGGTTCAGATGAAGGGTGGTCTGGCAAACGTCACCCTTTGTGTCCCCAGGTGATGGACACTGCTCATGTGCCTCTGCAGAGAGTGGCAGGAGCTGGATCCCCTTCTCGGGACAGACTCCTTCCAGGAGAGACACAGACACAGGGGGAACTCATCAGGGCTTTACGGCATTTCACTGGGCATCAGTTTGACATATTGGTTGCTGTCCTGTGACGGCCCTTTCTGCACAAATGATCATACAAACACAACCATTTAGTAAGACATGGTCATAAAGGGGCTGTTATGGACAAGAAAGCTCACCATGAACTCTAGAGAGAGCGAGGAAGTTCATAATAAGCACCAGGAAGAACCAAGAAGCTCAAGGTCTCTTCTGAAGAGCGGGACCCATGAGCAGCCGTGATTGGCCATTGTAGGTGTGGGAGAGGGTCAGGGCATGTCAGGGAGAAGCAATGAGATGGCTGATGGCTTCAGTGAACCCTTCCAGCCATGTCTGAGCCCAGAAATGGAAAGCAGTTGATGTCTGCAGGTGGAGGAGGAACAGGAGGAAGATTTTCCTGGGAATACGGAAGGAAGAAAGGCCTCTCTTGGGCTAATCATGTATGGCAGTGCCATTTGCATGCTGTGGGCATGGCTGTGCCTGGGAGATGGGGAACGGCTGCTGCTGGGGTGGCTGTGCTCAGTCATGGCCCATGAGCTGACCCTGCTCTGCTCCTCTCTTACACTGCCCACACTTGGATGGAACTCAGGAATCATCTATGAACCTGGTGGATCCATGAACCCCCTGGAGTGATGGGTATGGATCCAAATAGAGGATTCAAGCAAGTGTGGGACTGGGACATTGAGGTGACTGGTGACCATTGCCAGGTGTATGAAAGAAGCTGGATGAGTTGTGAGGAATTCACAGGCATTTCCAACTCCACGGAAAACAAGAGTCTTGCAGTTAAAGCAACAGCACTCGACATAAAACCCACCCCAAAACACAAAACACTCACAGTGACCACAGGAAAAGCCTTGAAAAACATTGGAGAAAGATCTACCAGGTCCCAGGGGTCATGGCTCAGCCATTCTGGTGATGAACAAGCATCAAGGGCTGACATGGCATCAGAGCCACCTCCACATGGCCCTCACCACCTGGAACCAGTGTCTCCAAGTCTTTCCTTCACCAGCCTCCAGGGACAGGGACCTGAACTGGTTGTTTCCTTCACAGCTGCGTCAGTGATGGCCCTTCATGAGGTCCCAAACACCCTCAGAAACTTGGGGTTTGCTTCTGCCTTTCACTTCATTGGAGGTTTGTTCAGTTTCAGTAGCTGCAGTTCAGGATCATGGCAGCAGAGGGCTCACTAACATCTAAAATGCTCTTACAAACCAAGGCTCTGTGCATCATTTTCCTAAAGGCTTCAAGTCTGGTGTGGATGATTAGAGAAATTTCAGGAATAGCCAAACAGAGACCATTTCCATCATAAATAGCAATAAAGCCAAATTTATTCTATTTCCATCCCTGCTTGCCTTTCCCTCCCTTTCCAGAACAGGTGGTATCAGTAGCCTCCAGTTCATATTGATGTGTTGCATCTCCTGATAAAGACTGAATATGTCAGAAAAGTGCGTGACTAAATCACCATGTGAGTGAGGAGACAAGCCAGGACACCTCAATAGGAGTCACACTCCTCTGGACCAAGAGGTGGGTGTTCCTGGCAATCTCAGGTGCCACAGCACAGAGACACTTGTGTTCAGGAGGCTGGTCAAGTGACCCATCTGTTCTGTAACGGTGTCTGAGTTTGCTCAGGTCACCCCTGACTTGAGCCCCATCCACTGCTGGGTGTTCTCCAGACTCCTGTGCTCAGGAACAAAGTCCCAGGACACCTTGCTGGTGAAGATGGAGGCAAAGAAGCCATGAAGAACCTCAGCCCCATCTGATTCTACTCTTATGAAGTTCATCAGCAGGCCCACGTTCACCCTGTCTATTCTCTTACTGCAAGTGAAGCTCTGTCAGCTCATCTTGCTGCCCTTCCCGTGCAGGTATCAAGTCCAGGGCAGCTTTGTCATCATCCCCACATCCATGGACAAGGTTTCTAAATTCCTCCTTTGCAGATTCCCCTGCTCCCACCTCCTGTGTGCTGCCTTTTTACCCTGCAGCACCATCAGTTCAAATGAGCAGCCTCACAAGATAAATGCTTCTGTTCATGGGTACTTGGAGAGATCATTCTAGTGCTTGGAGCAGGATGTAAGGATCATCAGATTTCCTGAGCTCCTTCAGCCTTCAGATCTACTTCCATGTCACCACTTTGCCCACCATCCCCCAGTATGTCCAAGTCTCCTCCTCTGGAGCCCACCAGCCTGTGCTCTGCTGCTGGCCTTCCTCCCTCCCCTCTGGTGCCTGGGACCCCACTGTGTCCTGGTCACAACAGCCAAGGTGGACACTGATGTTCACATCCCTCACCAGCTATTCCTTGTTTCCCAGTTCCAGATCCAGTTGAGCATCACTCTCATTGGCCCACAATGCAGACACGTTAAGCAGTTGGCCCAAGATCCTTTGGACTGATGGCACTTGCCACTTTGCCAGGCCAGATAATGTCAGAGCAATTACAGTTCCCCATAGGAACCTGCTCATTGACTGGTGACTTCCTCCTTGAGTTGCTGACAGAAGATCTTGTCCATTTCTTCTACATGATCATGTAGTTTGTAACACCCAACACATTGTCACTCTCTATTGGGTTTACATGACAAACCCTTGGAACTGGGGGTAGGTGTGGCTGTGCTACAGTTGTCACCTCTCCGGGAAGACAACAGGAGTTTGACCAATGTCAGTCACAGCCGATTTCAGCTGTTCCAAGATGGACCCACTTCTTGCCAAATCTGAGCCACTCAGTGATGCTGGCAGCACCTCTGGGATATTGTATTTGAGAAAGGGTAAAAAACGCTGCACAACAGCAGGTGGGAGAGAGGAGGGAGGAGATGGGAGAAAAAAGCACTGCAGACACCAAGGTCATATCCCATAGGACCCAAGCAGGTCCCTCAGCAGGCCAAATCCTGCTCTCCTGAAATCCTGCTCTTGGCCTTGTTCTCATCTCCCAGGAGCCTCAGCTCCACTTTCCATCCCTGACTGTTCCATCCTGACCAACTCTTTCTGGTTTGTAAGTGTGAAGTCCCACAGGGCACCTCACCCCACTGACTCCTCAGTCACCCGTGTCAGGAAATGTTGTCAATGAGCTCCAAACCCTCCTTGTCCCCAGCCAGGAACCTGGGAGGTGTGGGACAATAGTCCTGCCCTTGGCCTTGCACAGCCCCACATCACACTGTCCCAGGAAGGGCCCTGGGCAACGTGGGAGGGACAGGATCTGCGTTCCCAGGGCTGGGGGTCAGATTTTGGCCCTTTGGTTAATGAAACACATCCAGGTTTACTCAGCATCAGAGAGACCTTTACTTTGCTTTTCCTGACCTGTCATCTCTGCCTCCAGTTTTTTTCTCTAACCAAACCTGAGTATTGTTTCTCAGTAGTGTCCCTCAGTGTGACCCATAAACCTTACAATAAACTTTGGAGTTTGAATCTGACTTTGACTTCTTGAGAGATTTCATCAACTTCCTTCAGGGTCTGAGGTCCATGGACTCAGCACCAAACCCACCAGAGGGGTCATTAAAGTGCCTTGGGCTGCTCCTGTGCTGCTGAGCTGGGCTGGGCTCCTGGGACACAGGGAGCTCATGGCAGCGGCAGCGCTGCAGAGAGACAGCTCTGCCCAGGAGCAGCTCCTCTGCACACGCAGCAGGGCCGAGGGCTCTGCCTGCAGCACCGGGGGCACAGGAGCCAGGCACAGAGAGGGAAACACAGTCTGGGGTGGGAGGATGCTGAGATGTCACTTGGAGAGAAATCTTCAGAGATATGAAGCCCGTGGCTACAGGGCATTGCATCTGCAAATCTTGGTAGGATCTCAGAAAGCTGTCACATTGCAGAGCCTGCGAGAGATGTAAGTACAGCTCTCAGAGATTCTCTCATCAGAGGGGAGGATGTGCTGCAGAGCAGGGATTGCCTTCTGCACTGTCAGAGTGACAAGACGTGAATGCTGCGTTCTCCCCAGGGTGGCTGTGGGGTGTAAATGTAAATGTGCAGGCAGGGGTGCCCAGGGCTGTCCTGCAGAGCAGGGTCCCTGCACCCTAGGGCTGTGCCGGGCAGGGACTCTGCCGCCTGCCAGGGTCAGCGCTCAGCCTGCCCGGGAGATCCCAACAACACTGAGGGGAGAAGCTGTGGGGGGATGAGCGACCCCCGGCAGGGCAGGGTCCTTCTGCTGCTGGGTTCTCCGTGGGTCGGGGCTGCTCACAGCTCCAGCTCACTCCAAAATATTGACAAGAGGAGGTTTCAAGGAGAAGACAAAAAGTACTACAAAGATAAGAAACCTCCCTGAGTCTGTGTTTTCAGTCTCCTACTCTGGGGAATGGGTGGTGATTAAGGCCATTCTTAATTTTAAACAAATACTTGAGACACATGAACTGCAGTAGGTCTTCAAGAGAATCCTGACATGCCTTGCCTCTCCTCTCCCTATGCAGAACCAGCATCACCTTTGCTGGACACCTTACACTTAATCTGTAATCTGTTTTCCAGCCTGCAAACAGGAAGATGCCCCCAGGCAGTGCCCTGTGAACAGGCAGGATCTGTAGGGCCAGGGGGAGGGCACAGAGGGTGGGATGGTCTGTGAGCACTGACAGGGAAGAGACATGGACAGGGAAACACCTCCCAGGGGAGAATCTCCAGGCAGCTGGGAAATGATCAGAAATGAGAGGAAACCAAACCCGGAATGGTTATGGGAGGGAGAAGAGAGAAAAGCCCCTGTGACCCCCTGCAGTGCAGATCCCTCCTGTGAGCAGCCCCCTGGCCTCCTGTCCCACCCAGCAAAGCCTCTGCCCTCAGGGCTGGGGGCTCCAAGGCATGAAGCAGCTCCTGTGCAGCCAGAGCTCCAGTTCCTCTGCAGAGCACAGGGGCTGAGAGCAGCTGCCCGGCAGTGTTGGTGTCTGGGAGGTGGCTGCACAGCTGGGGAAGGGTGACGCTGTCTGAGTGCCCGGCTGCCTCTGCCCTGGCCTCTCTCACACCCACCCTCACCGCATTCTCCTTCTTGCTCCCCTGCTCTGGGTCACTGCTGTTGGGATCTTGTTCTTGCTGTCAGGCTCTCTGGGGATGGCAGTTTCAGCTGCAGAGTCACAGCCTGATCTTGTGGGTCCTTTCCTGCAGGTGTGTCCATGGGCACACGTGTCCCAGATTTGCTCTGACCTGTGGGCTGTGGGCAATGCAGTCTGTGGGGCTAAATGTCCCTGAATCAAATGCCAACATTAGCACACTTGACTATCTGCATGAGGTTTCCATCCCAGCTGTGAGCTCCCCTCCGAGTTACAAACCGATCCTATAGCATCTTTGTGTTAGCTGAAAGCCCCAAGTGGAAGCGCAGAGATGGTATGAGAGTCAAAATGCTGTTTGTTTTGTGAAATGAGCTATTTCTGCCCTAGGCTAAACGTGGGGAGCTGAGACCTTAGAAAAGGGTGAGACGTATAGTGGTCTGAGGTGGATCCCTCTGCCCTCAGCAGCGCCTGGTGGCTTTTCCGGGTAACATGGGAGTGTGATCAGCCTCCATCTCAGAAAGGTGCCAGCCCAGGGCAGCTGGAGCAAGACAGAGGAACAGAGCAGCTGCCCTCACTCTGCACTAAGCCGTAGGCATCCTCTTACCTTGGAGGACTCGCTCTGTTCTCCCTGAGGGCAGCAGAAATGCTGGTGGTTTCTGACATCCAAGAACATTCCCCAGGGTGGGAGGGCAGAAGGAGCTGTAAAAAACCCCAAACCTCTCAAGCTGCCTTCTGCCATCTCATTTCCTTATCCCTGGGAGTGCAGATGCTGACAGGTTTTTCTGGACCAGGAGCAGCTTCATGTGACAAAGCTGAACCCCAGGACTGTCCCCTGCCCCCCGTTCCCATGCCCCCTGCTGCAGAGCAGGGCTGACTCCTCGGCAGCAGTGGGCACAGGCCCTGCTCCTCACTGCACCTCCAGCCAGCACCACCCAGGGCTCAGACAGGGAGCTGAGGGAAGGTCTGGAAAAGGACAAGGGGTGTGGAGCAGGGGGAGGGTGTGTGAGAAATGGCTTAGACTTTGCTCAGAGAAGCCTCCCCTAATGTCTCACTGTCTTTTCCCTCTGTAACAGTGCCCTATGCTTGGAGGTAGCAAATGTCCAACAGCAGCTCCATCACCCAGTTCCTCCTCCTGCCATTCACAGACACACGGGAGCTGCAGCTCTTGCACTTCTGGCTCTTCCTGGGCATCTACCTGGCTGCCCTCCTGGGCAACGGCCTCATCATCACCACCATAGCCTGGGACCAGCACCTCCACACCCCCATGTACTTCTTCCTGCTCAACCTCGCCCTCCTCGACCTGGGCGCCATCTCCACCACTCTCCCCAAATCCATGGTGAATTCCCTCTGGGACACCATGGCCATTTCATACATGGGATGTGCTGCACAGCTCTTTTCATTTGTCTTCTTGGTAGTGGCAGAGTATTCTATGCTCACGGTCATGTCGTACGACCGCTACGTTGCCATCTGCAAACCCCTGCACTACGGGACCCTCCTGGGCAGCAGAGCTTGTGTCCACATGGCAGCAGCTGCCTGGGCCACTGGGTTTCTCACTGCTCTGCTGCACACGGCCAATACATTTTCACTGCCCCTGTGCAAGGGCAATGCCCTGGGCCAGTTCTTCTGTGAAATCCCCCAGATCCTCAAGCTCTCCTGCTCACACTCCTACTTCAGGGAAGCTGGGCTTCTTGTGGTTAGTATATTAGTAGTATTTGGGTGTTTTGTGTTCATTGTGGTGTCCTATGTGCAGATCTTCAGGGCCGTGCTGAGGATCCCCTCTGAGCAGGGACGGCACAAAGCCTTTTCCACCTGCCTCCCTCACCTGGCTGTGGTCTCCCTGTTTGTCAGCACTGGTGTGTTTGCTGACCTGAAGCCCCCCTCTATGTCCTCCCCATCCCGGGACCTGGTGGTGTCTGTTCTGTATTCGGTGGTGCCTCCAGTAGTGAACCCCCTCATCTACAGCATGAGGAACAGGGAACTCAAGGAGTCTATAAGGAAAGTGATGACTGTTCACTTTTCAAAAGCAGTAATAAAGTGACCTCCTGCTTCTGCATGTCACTTGTAATATAACGCATTACTAGTTCAACCTGAGTTCTGTAGCTTTTGTGGTTTTGTTTGTTTGTTTGTTTGTTTTTCTCTTTAGTGTTTGTTTTTCTTGCTTATATTAATGCTATTCACAAGCAAAATTATTTGTCATCCTATGGCTGTGTCCATATCTACCTGTCTGGTGTGTCCCATAGTCTTTGTGTAAATAAGGAGCTGTACTCTCTGTGTGTATAAATGAAATAAAGGACCCCGCTCTGACTTGTTTGCCCAGAATCCTCTCTCTGGCATCTCTGGGGCTGCAGGAGCCATGTCTGTGTGCTGAGGGGGAGTGAGCAGGAGCCACCCTGAGCTGAGTCTTCCTCCCACCCTGACCAACGTGAATCTGCGGACTCACCCCACGGCCCTGGGCACCACAGCCCACTTGCTCTGCAGAGCAGCACCGCCAGGTCGGAGCTGTATGGAGCGTGGGAAGGGGGGCAGGAACAGCTGGCCAGGTCAGCATAGCTCAGGTCTCTTGGGAAAGGGCTCTGTGGGGAGACGGGATGTTCCAGGAGAAGAGTGGGGCACTGTATGTGTGCAGGAAAGACATGGAAAGAGAAACCCTTTGCTGCAGGTGGCAGCTTTGGGCAGGTGGCCCTGGCACTGTGGCCGCAGGACATTCCTGAGGATCCCCTAGGCCAAATGCCTCATGCTGTCCTGGGGAGCCAGTCTGGAGCTGGGTCTGCAAGCTGCCTGTGCTGGAGACCCACTCAGCTTGCTGGCTGGATGAACATTGTCACTGTCCTTCATTCCCACTGGTCCCCACTGCTGTGGGACCAGTTCCAGTTCCAGTGTGGCTGCTCTGTGGGCTCGGCTGGGGAGAGGGCAGGGGGGTGGCACAATTCAGGAGGGGGTGGGAGGGCTGAACTGGCAAATGCCCCAGAGAAGAAAATATCAGTGAACAGCTGAAGTGTGTGAGTGTGCAGGGCTGGCACACAGCAGTGTCCTCTCCCAGCCAGACCTCCTGGGAGAGCCCTGAAGCACCAGCAGAGCAGGGCTGGTGTGTGCCCATGTTCATGGGACAACCTGGGGAAACTGGCCCAGGACAGTCACCACAGACCAGCCCCTCATAACCGCCTTTTCCTGCACTGGCCCTTCACCCCAGCTGAGAGAGGTTGTTCATCCCTCAACACAAGAACACTGAATGAGTAAGTCAGAAGCCAATGTTTCCACCGCATGGACGAGATATGAGCATGCATATCATGTACATAAGATGAACCCGACTCAGTACAGACACCATCAGCTATTCTTGCATGTTCCATGAAGGCCTGAATACAGCACTAGGATGTGCTGCCTTGAACTGAGGTCCCCATGTCCGTTCCTCATGACGTGGGACACGAGGATGGCCATGCCTAAGGATCTGGATATGCTGGATCATGGGGCTGAGGCCTATTGTCTGAGGCTTAACAAAGCCAAGTGCTGGGTCCTGCACTTGGGTCACAACAACCCCCGGCAGCGCTAGAGGCTCAGGGAGGAGTGGCTGTAAAGCTGCCTGGTGGAAAGGGATGTGCGGGTGTTGATCGATAGCTGGCTGAATATGAGCCAGAATGTTTGCAGGTGGCCAAAAAGGCCACCAGCATCCTGGCTTGTATCAGAAATGGTGTGGCCAGCAGGACTAGAGAAGTGATTGTGCCACTGTGCTTGGCACTGGTGAGGCCACACCTTGAATCCTGTGTTCAGTTTTGGGCCCCTCATCTCAGGAAGGACATTGAGGTACTAGAGAGAGTGCAGAGGAGGCGACAAAGCTGCTGAGTTGCTGGAGCACAAGTGTGATGAGGAGCTGGGGCTGTTCAGCCTGGAGAACAGGAGATTGAGGGGAGACCTTCTCACTGTCCACAACTGCCTGACAGGAGGTTGCAATATGGCGGGTCTTGGTCTCTTCTCCCAAGCAGCAAGTGATAGGACAAGAGGAATTGGCTGCAATTTGCACCAGGGGAGGTTTAGATTGGATATTAGGAAAAAAGTATTTTCCAGAAAGGGTTGTCAGGCATTGGAACAGGCTGCCCAGGGCAGTGGGGGAGTCACCACCCCTGGAGGGGTTTAAAGGTGTTTAGACGAGGTTCTCAGGGACATGGTTTAGTGCGAGAGCTGGGCTATGGTTGGACTCAATGATCCCAAGGCTCTCTTCCTATCAGAGTATTCTGTGATTCTATGATTCTGCCTCAGCTGAGAGTCCACAAAGCCAACTCAGTTATGGACACCTGGCACAACCCTGACATTTGTGTGTGTGACTCTGGGAACAAACCCCACTGACCCAGTGAGATTCACCTCAGTTGCCCTGTGATTCTGGATTGTGTTTTCAAAATGACAGTGCAATCCAGGAGGTCCTGGCATCCGTCAAACCCATCTTCAAGAAAGGCAGGAAGGAGAATGGGGAGAATCACAGGCTGGTCAGCTTGTCTGTGTCCCTGGGAAGGTGACGGGACAAGTCGTCCTGCAGCCATCTGCAGGCACTTGAAGGACAAGAAAGAGACTTGTGAACCAAACTGGGCAGGGGAAAGACAGGCACGTTGTGTGTATACAATTGTGCCAGGCCTTGGAAATGGTCTCCAGTGGTGTCCTTATAGCCCAATTGATGCTGTTTGGGCTGAAGAAGTGGGTGCTTGGTGGGAAGTTCACTGAAACATCAAGCCCAAATATCATCTGCGATGCAGTGTCCTCTGTGCAGTTAGTGTGTCATCCCCCAGTCACCAGCATTTGGGCCAAAACTGCTGAAGGTCTTTATTCTCCCTTCTGTGCTGTGATGGAGATGATGCAAAGCTGAGTGGAACCTTGAACAACCTCATATGGTCACCCTGCTTTGGGAAGGAGAGTGAAACAAGATGTTCAGGGCTCTCTTCAAACCTGACTGACTCTATGATTCAACGAATCTTTCCCCTGGACACGTTTTTGAATATAGAATATCTGCAGAAAAGAAAAAAAAAGAAAAAAAGAGGCAGAAGAGGAGATAGAAATGATGTCAACATAGAAACAACAGTTACTGCAAAGAAAGTTTCTCCACTCAAACATTTAGAGGGAAATACATTTGTTTAATTTGGTACAACAAGCATACTATTATCTGGTCAGGCACTGGGCTATGGGCAGGGGGATGAATGGGTGTGCTATTATGAGGTCAGCTGAGTCTCAGACACTCATAATCCAAGCAGAATCATGTGGCTGTGAAGGGGACAGTGGGGTCAGTTCTGTGTCTGGAGGTGACAGCCCAGCAGCAGGGACATGGCTGGGAAAGAACCTCTGCACAAGGGCCCACAGGTCTTACCCAGGAAGAGAGACGGGTTGTCATGTCCATCCCACCTGAGAACATGACGGGACATCGGCAGGGACATGGTCGTGTCTGTCAGAGAAGCTGAAAGGCCAGCAGCACTCATGGCATTTAGGAGATCATGGTGAGGTGACTTCTCTCTGGTGAGGTGAAAGACCACAAGAAGCCTAACGGGTTGGGTTCTCTGCTTGAAGGGCAGTTTATGAGATGGTTGAGTAGCAGAAAAAAAGAAAGAGGAAAAAAAGTCACAAAGTGACTTGGAAGATGGAGACTGGATATCAGGAGTAAGAAATGTCACTGGAAGGGCAGTGCTGTGGTGCAAGAGGTGACCCAGAGGGAGCTGGATCAGCCCATGGTTTGTGTTCCAAAGAGCAGCCAGTGAGGGTGCAGACACAGCAGTGAAGGTGCAGAAATGCTGGGTGAGAGCAGGTGGGGAAGCGAGATGGGTGTCTGCAGCCTGCAGGGAAAGAGGGGCAGGGGTAGCACCGTGTAGAACAGCCTGTGGTGGAGATGGCAAAGGGCGCTGTAAGGCTGGAAGGGACCCACAGAACCCAGGTCTGTGTCCCTTGGCCAGGGCAGTTGTCTCTGCCACTGAGGCCCAGGACAAGACATGTTGTCCTCATGGCACTGGGGCCTCGGTGCCTCCTTGCAGCCCCTTGGGGAAGCTGGAAGTTGTTGTCCCAGTGTTGTCCTTCCCTGGGTCTTGCACACCCACATCCCACGGTCCCAGGAAGAGCCCTGAGCCGTGTGTGAGGGACAGGATCCCCCTTCCCATTGCCTGGAGGTCATGGCTCCTCCTTTCTGCTTCAGAAAGCAAACCAAGGGGTTTCTGAGCATCAGAGCTGAAGAAAAGACTCAAAGGAGACCTCATGGTGGCTACAGCTTCCTCACAAGGGGAGAAGGAAGGGAAGGTACTGATCTCTTCTCTGTGGTGACCAATGACAATACCCAAGGAATGGAAGAAGGGTGTGCCAGGGGAGGGTCAGTGGGACATGAGGAAGAGGTTCTTCACCCACAGGGTGCTGGACACTGAACAGGCTCCCCAGGGAGGTGTCACAGCCCCAACCTGACAGTGTTCAAGAAGAGACTGAGCAACGTCCTCAGACACACGGGGTGACCTGTGGGGTGTCCTGTGCAGGGACAGCAGTTGGACTCCATGATAATTTGGGTCCGTCCAACTCAGGACATTCCATGATTCTATGAAATACTAGGTCAAAAGTTTTCATTGTACAGATGAGATGTAAACATACAAATCATGTGCATGTCCACTGTGTGCATGTGGTGAGATGAACCCAAGGGAGCACAAATGCCATCAGCTGTTCCTTGGGGTGCCATAAAGGTCAGTGGGGCAGAGACGGTGTTCAGGGGTCTCTTCCATCCTGCATTATCGTAGGATTCCATGAATCTTTTCCTTGGAGAGCTCTTTCACGTCAGAATAGACAGAGGAAGGAGAAGAAAAAATCACAGGCAGAAGCAGAGATGTAAAATGCCCCAGAGCAAATACAGCAGCTCCTCTGAGGAACGTTTCTCCACTCAAACCCTTGATAGGAAATCTATTGGATACATTTGATGAAAGCAGCTTAGTTTGATCTGCTCACACACTGGACCACAAGGAGGGTGATGGTGGGTACGATGCCATGTGGTCACTTGTGTCTCAGGAACTCATAGTCCAGTAGGAACCAATGGCTGTGGAGGGGACTGTGAGGTCACTTGTGCCTCTGCAGGGGATTGGCCAACAGCAGGAACAGGGCTGGGAAAGGACTGTGAGGTCACACACACGAGACGAGCAATCGGGCCCAATCAGCATGGCTGGATGAAAGGCAGGTCCTGCTTGACCACCCTGATCTCTTCTGTGACAAGGTGACCGGCTGAGCAGATGAGGGAAAGTCTGTCGTGGGGAGTGAATCCGCCACACGGGCTGTGGGTGTTGTGTCCTTAGACTGCAGTAAAGCCTGTGACACCGTGTCCCACAGCATCTCCTGGAGAAGCTGCAGCTCATGGCCTGGATGGTGTATGTGTGATGGAAGGCTGGACCAAAAGAATTGTGGTGAACAGAGACAAATCCAGTTGGCGTCTGGTCACAAGGGGGTGTCCCCAGGGCTCAGTATTTGACTCAGTTCTATTTAAGCTTTATCAGTGATGTGGATGAGGGGATCGAGTGCACCCTCATTAAGTTTGCAGATGACACCAGGTTGGGTGGGAGTGTTGATCTGCTGGAGGGTGGGAAGGCCATGCAGAGGGATCTGGACCCGCTGGATCATTGGGCTGAGGCCATTTGTATGAGGTTTGACCAGACCAAGGGCCGGGTCCTGCACTTGGGTCACAACAACCCCAGGCTCAGGGAAGAGTGGCTGGAACATTGCCTGTTGGAAAGGGATCAGGGGGTGTTGATCGACAGCAGCTGAACATGAGCCTGTGTGTGCCCCGGTGGCCAAAAAGGCCACCAGCATCCTGGCTTGTATCAGGAATGGTGTGGCCAGCAGGACTAGCGTGACTGTTCCACTGTTCTCAGCGCTGATGAGGTGGCATCTTGAATCCTGTGTTCAGGTTTGGGCCCTTCATCATAAAAAGGACATTGAGGCACTAGAGAGAGTGCAGAGGAGGGAACGGAGCTGCTGAGGGGCTGGAGCACAAGTGTGATGAGGAGCAGGTGAGGGAACTGGTGGGTTAAGCCTGGAGAACAGGAGGCTGAGGGGAGACCTTCTCGCTGTCCACAACTGCCTGAAAGGAGGTTGAACATGGAGGGGGTTGGTCTCTTCTCCCAAGTAGCAAGTGATAGGATGAGAGGAAATGGCCCCAAATTCTTCCAGGGAAGGTTCAGATTGGATATTAGGAAAAAATTCTTCCTGGAAAGGGCTGTCAGGCATTGGAACAGGCAGCTCAGGGCAGTGGGGGAGTCACCATTCCTGCAGGGGTTTATAAGATGTTTAGACGAGGTTCTTAGGGACACAGTTTAGTTCTAGATTTAGGTTGTAGTTGGAATCCATGGTCCTGAGGGTCTCTTCCAGCTGAAATAATTCTATGATTCTCTATTATCAACTAGAATATTCTTCTATCACATCTTCTAAGTGCTCTTCACAAACCTGCCTCTTCACCTACAGTCCTGAAAATTATCTAATTAGATGCACAAGTGTTGAATACTAATTGTAAATGATGAAAGCACCATCGCTCTATCAGTCTGGTCTGATACCTGCAGTCCCAGGCAAACACCTCAGGTACACGGGGTCTCTCGAGGTTTGCACTGGGTGCTTATAGTGAGACCATGGAGCTCAGCCCGAAAACCTGAGAACTCCCCTCAAAAATTAAAAACGAAACCAACAACAACAAAAAGAACAAAAAACCCCCCACTCTTTTTTTCATCAGATGAAATAATTCAATATTTCAAATAAAATGTCTGCGGAATTTCTATCCTTCCAAATATGAATTTTCAGAATGTGTACGGACTGTGGGAGATGAAACGTTGGCCTTTCCCTGTGCTTGCAGTGCCAGGACTCTGTCTATCACTACGTGTATTTAATCCCCTGCACATCCAGGAGTTTCCACCTGTCCTTACCCAGCTCCCCGTGTCTGAACTCATCTCTTCAGAAGCCTGTCTGGACATTTGCACTTTCCATCGCTCCCCAGAGGTTCTTCACCTCTCACTCTTGGCTCATTCAGAGCCTCTCAGCTCTCACTCTGCTTTGAGCTTCAGGCAGGTCAAGTCTTTCAGCAGTTGCTCTCCTACTCCCTACAGGCAACTCTTGAGTTATGGCAATGGACCTCGATGGAAGCTACTTAATTTAACCACAGAACTGAGAAACATTATTAAGTTCTATTGTGTTTTCTTTTTTCTTTTTCCTTTTTTGTTTCCTCTAATTAAAAATTCCCCGGTGCCTGTTTACATCCAGTTCTCTAAGGAAACATGAAGCAATCCTGCAAAGAAGCTGTAACAATCAGTGCAAACTTCAGTGCAGAATCTGATGTAAAGAAATGTGCTGGAAATCCCAGGGGCCAATGAGCAGAACAGGGAGTTTGGGGAGCTGGTTATAGATTTCCTGCTAACAGTTTGAGCAGAGAAACATTCTTCACAGAACTGCTCTGTTTATTTGACGCCTTTGAGGTCTCCTCCTCTGCCTGTATTTTTATTTTCTTGTTCCTCCACCTCTTCCTTCTTCCAAAACCTTTCCGAGGGAAAGATTCCTGGAATCAGAGAGCAACGCAGGCAGGGGGGTGGCACAATTCAGGAGGGGGTGGGAGGGCTGAACTGGCAAATGCCCCAGAGAAGAAAATACCAGTGAACGGCTGAAGTGTGTGAGTGTGCAGGGCTGGCACACAGCAGTGTCCTCTCCCAGCCAGGCCTCCTGGGAGAGCCCTGAAGCACCAGCAGAGCAGGGGCTGGTGTGTGCCCATGTTCATGGGACAACCTGGGAAACTGGCCCAGGACAGTCACCACAGACCAGCCCCTCAAAACCACCTTTTCCTGCACTGGCCCTTCACCCCAGCTGAGAGAGGTTGTTCATCCCTCGACACAAGGACACTGGATGAATAAGGCAGAAGCCAATGTTTCCACCGCATGGATGAGATATGAGCATGCATATCATGTACATAAGAAGAACCCGACTCAGTACAACTGAGTACAACATCAACTATTCCTGCATGTTCCATGAAGGCCTGAACGCAGCACTAGGATGTGCTGCCTTGAACTGAGGTCCCCATGTCCATTCCTCATGATGTGGGACATGAGGATGGCCATGCCTAAAGATCTGGACATGCTGGATCATGGGGCTGAGGCCTATTGTCTGAGGCTTAACAAGGCCAAGTGCTGGGTCCTACACTTGGGTCACAACAACCCCAGGCAGCACTAGAGGCTCGGGGAGGAGTAGCTGTAAAGCTGCCTGGTGGAACGGGATGTGTGGGTGTTGATCGATAGCTGGCTGAATATGAGCCAGAATGTTTCCAGGTGGCCAAAAAGGCCACCAGCATCCTGGCTTGTATCAGGAATAGTGTGGCCAGCAGGACTAGAGAAGTGATTGTGCCACTGTGCTCGGCACTGGTGAGGCCGCACCTTGAATCCTGTGTTCAGCTTGGGGCCCCTCATCTCAAGAAGGACATTGAGGTACTAGAGAGAGTGCAGAGGAGGCGACAAAGCTGCTGAGGGGCTGGAGCACAAGTGTGATGAGGAGCGGTTGAGGGAGCTGGGGCTGTTCAGCCTGGAGAACAGGAGATTGAGGGGAGACCTTCTCACTATCCACAACTGCCTGACAGGAGGTTGCAATATGGCGGGTCTTGGTCTTTTCTCCCAAGTAGCAAGTGATAGGACAGGAGGAATTGGCCGCAATTTGCACGAGGGGAGGTTTAGATTGGATATTAGGAAAAAAGTATTTTCCGGAAAGCGTTGTCAGGCATTGGAACAGGCTGCCCAGGGCAGTGGGGGAGTCACCACCCCTGGAGGGGTTTAAAGGTGTTTAGACGAGGTTCTTAGGGACATGGTTTAGTGCGAGAGCTGGGCTATGGTTGGACTCAATGATCTCAAGGCTCTCTTCCTATCAGAGTATTCTATGTTTCTGCCTCAGCTGAGAGTCCACAAAGCCAACTCAGTTATGGACACCTGGCACAACCCTGACATTTCTGTGTGTGACTCTGGGAACAAACCCCACTGACCCAGTGAGATTCGCCTCAGTTGCCCTGTGATTCTGGATTGTGTTTTCAAAATGACAGTGCAACCGAGGAGGCCCTGGCATCCGTCAAACCCATCTTCAAGAAAGGCAGGAAGGAGAATGGGGAGAATCACAGGCTGGTCAGCTTGTCTCTGTCCCTGGGAAGGTGACGGGACAAGTCGTCCTGCAGCCATCTGCAGGCACTTGAAGGACAAGAAAGAGACTTGTGAACCAAACTGGGCAGGGGAAAGACAGGCATGTTGTGTGTATGAAATTGTGCCAGGCCTTGGAAATGGTCTCCAGTGGTGTCCTTATAGCCCAATTAATGCTGTTTGGGCTGAAGAAGTGGGTGCTTGGTGGGAAGTTCACTGAAACATCAAGCCCAAATATCATCTGCGATGCAGTGTCCTCTGTGCAGTTAGTGTGTCATCCCCCAGTGACCAGCATTTGGGACAAAACTGCAGAAGGTCTTTACTCTCCCTCCTCTGCTGTGATGGAGTTGACGCAAACCTGAGCAAAGACCTTGAAGAACCTCACCTGGTCACCCTGCTTTGGGAAGGAGAGTGAAACAAGGTGTTCAGGGCTCTCTTCAAACCTGACTGACTCTATGATTCAATGAGTCTTTCCCCTGGACACGTTTTTGAATATAGAATATCTGCAGAGAAGAAAAAAAAAGAAAAAAAGAGGCAGAAGAGGAGATAGAAATGATGTCAACATAGAAACAACAGTTACTGCAAAGAAAGTTTCTCCACTCAAACATTTAGAGGGAAATACATTTGTTTAATTTGGTACAACAAGCATACTATTATCTGGTCAGGCCCTGGGCTATGGGGAGGGGGATGAATGGGTGTGCTATTATGAGGTCAGCTGAGTCTCAGACACTCATAATCCAAGCAGAATCATGTGGCTGTGAAGGGGACAGTGGGGTCAGTTCTGTGTCTGGAGGTGACAGCCCAGCAGCAGGGACATGGCTGGGAAAGAACCTCTGCCAAAGTGCCCACAGGTCTTACCCAGGAAGAGAGACGGGTTGTCATGTCCATCCCACCGGAGAACATGACGGGACATCGGCAGGGACACGGTTGTGTCTGTCAGAGAAGCTGAAAGGCCAGCAGCTCTCATGGGATTTAGAAGATCATGGCGAGGTGACTTCTCTCTGGTCAGGTAAAAGACCACAAGAAGCCTAACGGGTTGGGTTCCCTGCATGAAGGGCAGTTTGTGAGATGGTTGAGCTTTTCTTGACAGTGGGAAGAAGCAGGAAAGAGAAAAAAGAAGTCTACTTGGAAGGTGAGGAATGGATATGAGGAGGAAGAAATGTGACTGGAAGGGCAGTGCTGTGGGGCAAGAGGTGACCCAGAGGGAGCTGGATCAGCCCATGGTTTGTGTGCCAAAGAGCAGCCAGTGAGGGTGCAGACACAGCAGTGAAGGTGCAGAAATGCTGGGTGAGAGCAGGTGGGGAAGCGAGATGGGTGTCTGCAGCCTGCAGGGAAAGAGGGGCAGGGGTAGCACCGTGTAGAACAGCCTGTGGTGGAGATGGCAAAGGGCGCTGTAAGGCTGGAAGGGACCCACAGAACCCAGGTCTCTGTCCCCTTGGCCAGGGCAGTTGTCTCTGCCACTGAGGCCCAGGAGAAGACATGTTGTCCTCATGGCACTGGGGCCTCGGTGCCTCCTTGCAGCCCCATGGGGAAGCTGGAAGTTGTTGTCCCAGTGTTGTCCTTCCCTGGGCCTTGCACACCCACATCCCACGGTCCCAGGAAGAGCCCTGAGCCGTGTGTGAGGGACAGGATCCCCCTTCCCATTGCCTGGAGCTCATGACTCCTCCTTTCTGCTTCAGAAAGCAAACCAAGGGGTTTCTGAGCATCAGAGCTGAAGAAAAGACTCAAAGGAGACCTCATGGTGGCTACAGCTTCCTCACAAGGGGAGAAGGAGGGGAAGGTACTGATCTGTTTTCTGTGGTTACCAATGATAGAACCTGAGGGAATGGAAGAAGAGTGTGCCAGGAGAGGGTCAGTGGGACATGAGGAAAAGGTTCTTCACCCAGAGGTGCTGGACACTGAACAGGCTCCCCAGGGAGGTGTCACGGCCCCAACCTGACAGTGTTCAAGAAGAGACTGGACAACGTCCTCAGACACACGGGGTGACCTGTGGGGTGTCCTGTGCAGGGACAGGAGTTGGACTAATGATCCTTGAGGGTCCTTCCAACTCAGGACATTCTATGATTCTATGAAACACTAGGTCAAAAGTCCATGTTTTCATTGTACAGATGAGTTGTAAACATACACATCATGTGCATGTCCACTGTGTGCATGTGGTGAGATGAACCCAAGTGAGCACAAATGCCATCAGCTGTTCCTTGGGGTGCCATAAAGGTCAGTGGGACAGAGATGGTGTTCAGGGGTCTCTTCCAACCTGGGTTATTGTAGGATTCCATGAATCTTTTCCTTGGAGAGCTCTTTCACGTCAGAATAGACAGAGGAAGGAGAACAAAAGCAGAGGCAGAAGCAGAGATATAAAATGTCCCAGAGTAAATACAGCAGCTCCTGTGAGGAACGTTTCTCCACTCAAACCCTTGATAGGAAATCTATTGGATAAATTTGATGAAAGCAGCTTAGTTTGATCTGCTCACACACTGGACCACAAGGAGGGTGATGGTGGGTACGATGCCATGTGGTCACTTGTGTCTCAGGAACTCATAGTCCAGTAGGAAGCCAATGGCTGTGGAGGGCACTGTGAGGTCACTTCTGCCTCTGCAGGGGATTGGCCAACAGCAGGAACAGGTCTGGGAAAGGACTGTGAGGTCACACAGACGAGACGAGCAATCGGGCCCAATCAGCATGGCTGGATGAAAGGCAGGTCCTGCTTGACCACCCTGATCTCTTCTGTGACAAGGTGACCGGCTGAGCAGGTGAGGGAAAGTCTGTTGTGGGGAGTGAATCCGCCACACGGGCTGTGGGTGTTGTGTCCTTAGACTGCAGTA
Organism: Columba livia; assembly: GCF_036013475.1. Taxonomy (NCBI): domain Eukaryota; kingdom Metazoa; phylum Chordata; class Aves; order Columbiformes; family Columbidae; genus Columba; species Columba livia. The sequence goes on along the minus strand of NW_027043340.1, from coordinate 101,293 downwards.
AAGCCTTTGACACCGTGTCCCACAGCATCTCCTGGAGAAGCTGCAGCTCATGGCCTGGATGGTGTATCTGCGATGGGTAAAGAACTGGATGGAGGGACGGGCCCAAAGAGTTGTGGTGAACGGAGCCAAATCCAGTTAGTGGCCGGTCATGAGTGGTGTCCCCGGGGCTCAGTATTGGGGCCAGTTCTCTCTTTATCAATGATCTGGATGAGGGGATCAGGTGCACCCTGACTCTGTTTTCAGATGACACCAATTTGGGTGGGAGTGTTGATCTGCTGGAGGGTACGAAGGCTCTACAGAGGGATCTGGAGCTGCTGCTTCATTAGGCTGAGGCCATTTGTGTGAGGTTTAACAAGGCCAAGTGTCAGGTCCTGCACTTTGGTCATAACAATGCCCTGCAACACTACAGGCTTGGGGAAGAGTAGCTGGAAAGCTGCCTGGTGGAAAAGGACCTGGGGTTGTTGATTGACAGCAGCTGAACATGAGCCAGCGTGTGCCCAGGTTGCCAAAAAGGCCAATGGCTTGATGTGCATCAAGAATAGTGTAGTGGGCAGAACCGGAGCAGCGATCATCCCCTTGTACTCGGCACTGGTGAGGCCACAACTCAAATCCTTGGTTCAGTTTTGGGCCCATCACTATAGGAAAGATCTTGGGGTGTTGGAGTGAGTGCAGAGGAGGGGGACAAGGCTGTTGAGGGTCTGGAGCACAAGTCTGCTGAGGAGCAGTTGGGGGTTCTGAGGCTGTTTATCCTGCAGAAAAGGAGGCTGAGAGGAGACCTTTTTGCTCTGTACAACTATCTGAAAAGAGGTTGTAGCATGGAGGGTGTTGGTCTTCTCCTGAGTAGCAAGTGAGAGGATGAGAGGAAATGGACTCAGCTTGTACCAGAGAAAGTTCAGAATTGATATTAGGAAACATTTTGTCATGGAAAGGGTTGTGAAGCAGTGGAACAGGCTGCCCAGGGAAGTGGTTGAGTCACCATTCTCTGTTCCTTAGCACAGCTTCTAGGAGGATCTGTTCCATCATCTTCCCAGGCACAGGTAAGAGGCTGACAGGTCAGTAGTTTTCAGGATCCTCCTTTCTACAGCAGAGGAGAGAAACACTGCCACACATCGCAGGTTAAAACATGGAGACTGGACATGAGGAGGAAGAAATGTCACTCAAAGGGCAGTGCTGTGGTACGAGAAATCATCCAGAAGGAGCAGGAGATCAGTCCATGTACTTGTGTTTCCAGGAACAGAGCATGAGAGTGGAGACACATCAGTCAATGTATGGAAATACCAGGGTGAGAGCAAGGGGAGGAAGCGAGATGGGTGTCTACAGCCTGCAGGGAAACAGAAGCAGCTGAGGGACAGTGTAGGACAACCTGTGGTGGAGATGGCAAAGGGCACTGGCAAGGCTGGATGTCACCAGGAGAACCCAAGTCTTTGTCACCTTGGCTGTGGCAATGGCCTCTGCCACCAAGGCCTGTGAGCAGACATGTTGTCCTCAGGCACTGGGGCACCTCATGGCCTCCTTGCACACCCCAGTAAGGCTGGGAACGGTCACACCATTGTCCTTCACTCAGCACCACACAGCCCACATCCCCTGCCCCAGGAAGAGCCCTGAGCAACGTGTGAGGGACAGGATCTGCCTTCCCAGGGGCTGGGGGTCAGGCCTTGGCCTCTCTGCTTCATCCAACTAAACCAGGGTTTTCTCAGCACCTCAGCTGCCTGCACGCTTCCCTTTGTTTATCTGCCATCATGGCCTCCAATTCTCTGCTCTAACGAGTCCCTGGGGAGGCTTTGCTGGTACTTGCCCTCAGTGGAACTCATTAATACTTCAAGGAACTTAGTGCTTTTTTCTTCTGGCTTTGACTTCTGGAAAGGTTTGTGCAGTCTCCTCTCAGCACCTGAGTGATGTTCAAGGACTCAGCACCCAATGCACCATGGGGCTCATTACACTCAAGAAAGCTCTAACAAACCATGTCTCTTCTTGTATTTTCCTTCCAATCTTGTATAGTTAATTAGAGAGTTTTCTTTGTGTAATTATGGAGAAAGATTTCAAAAAGCTTCTGATAAAAAAGTCTTTCTATTGTAAAGGCTGTATTTTAATACTTTTCAGTTTGGAGAGGATGCTATTGCAGCATTGTCTGATGTTGATCCAGGGTCTCTCCTAAGGAGGTCTGGACTGGCTGGAGAAGCTGTCGCTTGAGGTCTCACACCGTGTGGACAACCTTGCTCCTCACCTCCCCAACCCCATCGTTTCTCTCATTGGCCCCTGGGCCTTGCATCCCTTTTCCTCACACCAGACTTCACTGCAGTCTGCAGCTGGATGTGCCAGCTCCTTTGCACCAGCTCCCACCTGCTCTCCTTGCAGACCCAAGTGCACACAGGAAACGGGGACTTTGCTTTACCCTTGAACAAACAAAACACAACTGATGAGAGTCATGATTAAAAGAAAACACACTCCTCAACTGTACACCAAGGACAAGCTGCCACCACTGAGGTTCACCTTCTCCAAGGCAGAACCATGCAAGAAATGTTTTAGACAGAAAGGAAATTATAAAATAAACACAATAAAAGAGTTGGCTAAAGACAGAATAGACAGACTACTGAAAGACAAGGAAGCTTTTAACTCTTTGAAGCTGAAAGCAGCAACAGGGTTGTTGACAAGTGTCTGAGTGATCAAACAGTAAGAGGAAGGGAAACCCAGAGAGCAATCGCGAGTGCTTATGTGCAGATCGGCTGCTGGAAATGGGACTTCAGACATGGTCAGTTTAGTCAGGGCAGGAGGAAATACCTGGAGGATGAGGGAGATGAGATGCACAGATAACACAGAGAGTGCTGAGAAGGCAAATGTAGTGGAGGATCAGAAGTTCTCCTCTCGTTCTTAATGCACATCCCGAAAAGTCTCATTTTGATCTCATGGGAAAACACTGGTGTTTAAAGTATTCAAAACATAAAAAGGAGAATTAAAACACCAACAACGTTTGATGCTTACAGTTGCAATAAGACATTTACTTCATTCTACATAGTTCTTTTGGTTTCTTTTTTCCCTCATTTTTAAAAGTGTTCTCTAGATTTCTCTCCTACCAAAGCCTACAGTAGTAAAAAAGATAATACTTGTGTTTGCACAGAGTCGAAGGCACCAAACAATCCACTGCCATGGCCTGTCAGTGCCACTCTCTACTCTTGGCACACAGTGAGTCATGCTGGAAGCTGTTGGCCGCTCTTGCCTGATGGAGGGAAGAAGGATAAAAAGGTTAATTGAACTGTTCTCTTTTTAGATGGCCATGTTAACAGTGATCTCAACAGACCTGTGTTATCTGTCTTTGTACGTGATCATAAGGAAAAAAAATATATTTATCTTTGGTAAATATATAGTAAAATATATGGTTGTGTCGAGTTACTCGCAAAATACATTTTCTACCAGCACTCTGAATGGAAGAATCTTTCTTCTGAGAAATTGCTGTTTCCAAATTCTCTGTGACTAAAGGCAGGAATCTGGAGAACAACCAGCAGTGGATGTGGATCAAGTCAGGGGTCACTGGAACTATCACAATCCTCTCCAGTCTATGGGACAGGAGGGGCAGACCCAGGAGCTGAGACAGCAGGACGGTGTCACAGTGAGGCCACTCTCCACCACTGATGGTCTGTTACCTGAAAGTTATCAAGACATTCAGTGTCACCCTCTAATATTCTTGTGTCCAATGTGGGATATTACGGTCTGTGTCCATGTGCAAGTAGAAGATTGGGCTTGGAAAGGTGCTACAGAAAGGGAGAAACTTCCCAGTCATGAGGACAGTCCAGCACTGGAAGCTGTTTCCCAGGAGTGCGCACCCACGCTGTCCCATAAAGTGACCAAGATGTGTTTGGATAAAGTCCTGAGCTATCTGATCTGACCCTGCTGTGAGCAGGAGGTTGGTTAAGACACCACCCGAGGTCCCTTTGAGCCTGAATGATGCTGTCCTTTCATCCTGTCATGTTTTCAATTTAGAGAAAGCTCTCAGGTTCTCTCTGAGCACAGGAATAATTAGCATGAGGTGCAGGGCTGCTTTACAAGTACCTCTAAACAGCTATGACAGCAACTTTGGCATCCCTTTTGTTTTGCCCCAACCCAGGGTCTTCTTTTTTGGTATGCTAATAACCTTCCAGAAAGAACTGCTCATCTTGTTAACCCTTTCAGAGCAGGTTGTTCAACAAGTGTGAGTATCCGTGTACAGAGTCTGCACATCAGTCAGGCATCAAAGCCACCATTACAGAAATGGAGACCGAGGCTCTTGACCAGCTCCTTGAAGCCAGGAATCAGCGTGACATGTCTGCTGAGATGCTATTGAACACCTAAACTTGAAGAGCAGAGCATGTGAGTCCTGGTTGGGTATCCTGGCTTGTCTCCTGACCCATGTGGTGCTTCAGGCTGTGAAGAGAATCAAAACCAGCCATTGGACTGGGGTAGTTCCATTTTACACGTGTCACACGGAGCAGATGAAGGGAGCTCAGAACTCCAGACTCTGCGGCACTGTTGGGACTGCAGAGACTGGAAATGCAGGTGACAGTGTGTGTCAGTGCACACACATAAAGATTCTGGATTCCTTTGATCCTTTGCACTGACCTGGGATCTGTTCCTTGGCCTTCTTTGTCTCAAAAAGAAACTATTCTCCTATGCAACCTCCACATCACACCACATAAGAAATAATTAAAAGGTAGAAAAATAACGAAAGAAGCACAATTTGGGGGTAATTCTGTCCAAGAGGTGTACTCTTTAAATGATTAAATAAAAAGCAAGTGAGAGAAAAAGCATTGTTCTAAAAACTTATTCCAAGACACAACTGCTGAGGTGTAGTAGATGCTTGGAAAAGCAAGAATGTCTGTTAGGACTGAAATTAAAGAGATTTAAATCATCATCATCATCAGTGAGAATGAGGAGTTCCCTGTTACTGTTACTAGTGTCAGCACCACTGTTCACAAACATCCTTCAGAGCATCTCCATTTTTCCTGAGCTCCAAAGCTCATCCTGCTCAGAGTTTGACAGGATTGCTGCAAACCCCTGTGACCCAAATCTCTACAACTGTCTCTGCTCAACAGCCTTTTACCCCAGGAAGGGGAAAACTCCCAATGCAGGAACCAACCCAGTGCCCAACCTGCCTGGAGAGCCAGGACAGTTGTGCCACACAACAGCCGCCTCTGAGGGAAGCTGGAGGTGATGGGATTGAAATGGTTTCAACCCAAATCAGAGAATCATAGGATCATTTAGGCTGGAAAAGACCCTTAAGAACAAGGAGTCCAACCGTAAATCAAACACTGCCCAGTCCACCACTAAACCATATCCCTAATCGCCACATGTCCATGTCTTTTAAACACCTCCCGCAATGGAAGCTCCAGTCCTGAGCTGGCAGGACACCATTGGCTGCAGTTGGACATAAGATACTGGTCATGGCTGTGAGTTCAGCCCTCGCTGGCAGAATGTCTCACACCCTCACTGAGGAGGGCAGGGGGCTGGGAGATGGGAGCACGTTTCAGTTTCCAGATCCCAGCACAGAGCCCAAACCATCCTGCTCTTGGACTCTGGATCCCATTTCCTGAGATGTAAAGCTGGTGGCCTTCTGAGGATAATCATGTTAAAGGCATGAATAATCCTTCAGGTGTTTGTGTAACATGTATAGGAATGTCAGTCGTATATGCTTATATTTACATATCTGTAAAATAGTACTCTGCATCTCTGGTAGCCCCTCTGGCAACGACAATTAAATAGGTATTTGCACTATAAGGCTCCATACCTCATCCACAAGCACACATCTAAGTGGTTCAGATGAAGGGTGTCTGGCAAACGTCACCCTTTGTGTCCCCAGGTGATGGACACTGCTCATGTGCCTCTGCAGAGAGTGGCAGGAGCTGGATCCCCTTCTCGGGACAGACTCCTTCCAGGAGAGACACAGACACAGGGGAACTCATCAGGGCTTTACGGCATTTCACTCGGCATCAGTTTTGACATATTGGGTGCTGTCCTGTGACTGCCCTTTCTGCACAAATGATCATACAAACACAACCATTTAGTAAGACATGGTCATAAAGGGGCTGTTATGGACAAGAAAGCTCATCATGAACTCTGGAGAGAGCGAGGAAGTTTATAATAAGCACCAGGAAGAACCAAGAAGCTCGAGGCCTCTTCTGAAGAGCAGGGGGCCTGAGCCGCCGTGATTGGCCATTGTAGGTGTGGGAGAGGGTCAGGACATGTCAGGGAGAAGCAATGAGATGGCTGATGGCTTCAGTGAACCCTTCCAGCCATGTCTGAGCCCAGAAATGGAAAGCAGTTGATGTCTGCAGGTGGAGGAGGAACAGGAGAAAGATTTTCCTGGGAATACGGAAGGAAGAAAGGCCTCTCTTGGGCTAATCATGTGTGGCAGTGCCATTTGCATGCTGTGGGCATGGCTGTGCCTGGGAGATGGGGAACGGCTGCTGCTGGGGTGGCTGTGCTCAGTCATGGCCCATGAGCTGACCCTGCTCTGCTCCTCTCTTACACTGCCCACACTTGGATGGTCCTCAGGAATCATCCATGAACCTGGTGGATCCATGAACCTCCTGCAGTGATGGGTATGGATCCAAATAGAGGATTCAAGCAAATGTGGGATTGGGACACTGAGGTGACTGGTGACCATTGCCAGGTGTATGAAAGAAGCTGGATGAGTTGTGATTTGCTCACAGGCATTTCCAACTCCACAGAAAACCAGAGCCTTGCAGAAAAAGCAACAGCACTTGACATAAAACCCACCCCCAAAACACAAAACACTCACACTGACCACAGGAAAAGCCTTGAAAAACACTTGAGAAAAATCTACCAGGTCCCAGGGGTCAGGGCTCAGCCATTCTGGTGATGAACAAGCATCAAGGGCTGACATGGCACCATGCTGACTCCTCAACCTTCAGCTGACATTGTCTGCCCCCAGACAGAGCTCCACACATGCTTGCTGCTCTACCATATGAAGGGAAACATCAGAAACTCCAGACCTCTGGCATTATGAGTATCAGACACCCAAGACCCCACTTTTTAGCCAGGAGATGATGTTTATAGTGTCCTGTAACGCCTGATGATGTTATGTTGGGAGAGACACCCTCATCAGGATAAATCGTCTGTGTGCAAACATTAACAGCTGAGCAAATGGAGCTGCAGTCCAGGGAGAGTCCAGACCTTGTGAATATCTGGTGTTTGCCCATCAGAAATCTCTGAATTGTGACAAGATGAAATGCCGAGTTCTCAGTGACCCTGAGGAGAAGGGCCTGGGCACTACAAGGTCCCCACACCAGCCCGTGGTGCACGCTCACCATGAACAAGGCAGCTGCACACGGGGCTGCATGAGGAGGAGCGTGGGGACCCAGACACCTGCAGTTCTCATCCCATTCGGTTCAGCACTGGTGTGACCCACACACACGGGTGTGTGCCAGTGTGCGGCTTCCCAGTTTGGAGCAGCAGGGAGGAACTGGAGAGTGCAGGGCTGTGCCAAGGCAGGTTCAGCACCTTGTGCACATGGTGTGGGGTGCTGAGGGACCTGGGCTGCTTTGGCCAGCAGCGCTGGGGAGGCTGCAGCAGTGCAGGAGTAGCCTGAGAGTGCCTGAAGGGTGGTTTCAGAGATGGAGGATGTTTTCTGCATAGTGGGAAAGAGCATGAGAAAGAAATAATGGCCCAAAGTGCAGCTGGGGAGGTCCAGGCTGGACATGGGCAGAAAGGAATGTGATGGAAGGGCAGTGCTGTGGGGGAGCAGGTCAGCAGAGGGAGTCTGCATCAGCCCAAGGCTTTGTGCTTCAAGGACCAGCTGGGGAGGATGGAGAGATCTCAGCAAAGGAAGGAAGATGCTCAGACAGGAGCAAGGTGGGGCAGCAGGGGGGATGTCTCCAGCCTGCAGGGACAGAGGTGCAGGGGATGCCACAGCACAGGACAGGCTGTCGTGGAGATGATCACGGGATGTAAAGAGGCTGAAAGCCCCACCAGACATGAGCTCCTTCTCCCCTTGGCTATGGCTGTTGTCTGCACCTCTGATGCCTGTGAGGAGACACCTTGTCCTTCCAGCACAGGGGCCTCATGGCCTCCTTGTCCCCAGCCAGGAACCTGGGAGGTGTGGGACCATAGTCCTGCCCTTGGCCTTGCACAGCCCCACATCACACTGTCCCAGGAAGGGCCCTGGGCAATGTGGGAGGGACAGGATCTACCTTCCCATGGTACAAAGTCAGGGCTTGGCTTTTGGTTAAAGAAACACAGCCAGGTTTACGCAGCATCAAAGACATCTTTACTTTGCTTTTCCTGACCTCCAGTTTTCTTCTCTAACCAAGCCTGGATATTGTTTCTCAGTAGGTTCCCTCAGTGGGACCCATTAACAGTACAAGAAACTTTGGAGTTTGAATCTGAATCTGACTTCTTGAGAAGTTTCTTCAACTTCCTCCAGGGTCTGAGGTCCATGGACTCAGCACCAAACCCACCAGAGGGATCATTAAAGCGCCTTGTGCTGCTCCTGTGCTGCTGAGCTGGGCTGGGCTCCTGGGACACAGGGAGCTCATGGCAGCGGCAGCGCTGCAGAGAGACAGCTCTGCCCAGGAGCAGCTCCTCTGCACACGCAGCAGGGCTGAGGGCTCTGCCTGGGGATCTCAGGAGACGAGCAAGGCAGAGAGAGATTAAAGGTGGTCAGGACTGGGAGGATGACTGAGAGCTCCCTGGAGGAGAAACCTTTGCAGCCCTTGCCACGGTAAGTCTCTGGGTGCAGGGCAGTGCAGCTGTAGCTCCTGGAGGCATCTCCTGAAACTGGCACAGGCACAGCTTGTGGGGTCTGTAAGGACGGGGCTCTTGTCAGGCCATGTTGAACAGCTGTGAAGACAGGTGAGCACCCAGGGGTGCCCAGGGCTGTCCTGCAGAGCAGGGTCCCTGCACCCCAGGGCTGTGCAGGGCAGGGACTCTGCCGCCTGCCAGGGTCAGCGCTCAGCCTGCCCGGGAGATCCCATGGCAGCAGCTGTGGGTGGAAGGAGCGACCCCCGGCAGGGCAGGCAGGGAGCTTGTGGGGCTGAAGGGGGCTGTGTGGGTTAGGGCTGCTCAGAGCTCCAGATCCCCCCACAGACATGGCAGAGGGTCCTTCTGAACAACAACATCGAGACAGGAACAGCTGCAAGGGAAGGAGTCTGTTGCTTTCAGTTTTCCACTCTTGATTGGCTGGGTGTGCAGTGGGAGATGGGGATTTATTTCTCTCTTTGGAGCAGACACTGAGACCCCATTTCTCGTTAGGACTGGTCTGAGCTGCTCCTGAGCCCCTGCACACACAGAGCTGCCCCTGGGCAGTGCCAGGAGGTGTGAGCAGGACAGAGCTGAGCACACAGCGGGTGGGACGGGGTCTGTGACACTGACAGGGAGCAGACCAGGGACAGTCACACAGCTGCAGGCAGCACAGACATGGGCACGGAGAAGGAGCTCCTACCAGATATGACAGGGACGGGATTTAGGAACCCCCCTGCCATCCTCTGCAGTGCAGACACATTTCCCAGTGCAACCCCTGGTCTCCTCTCCTCCCCAGCAGACCCTCTGCCCCAAAGCCATGGGGTCCAGGTCACGAGTCTCCACCTCAGCAGCTGGACCTCCAGGTGAAGGGTTCCTGGAACGGGGTACTCAAATAAGGTGCTAAAAGTACTTGCTCTCCAGTGTCATCACGTGAGTGGCAGCAGCAGAGCCGGGTCAGGAGAATGTTCCACAGCATGCCCGTCTGCCTTTCTGTCCTTGCTTTATTTCTCGGAAACACTTCAGTGTTCTTCCTTGTTTGTCCACCTGTCCCTGGTGCTCTTGCTCTCTGTGGCTGGGGTGGGGATGTGGGTCAGTTTTTGTTCTGAAACCAGTTCAGTGGATCTTGCCTCAAAGGTGTGTTCATGGAAACCAGATGCCCCAGCTGCGTTTTAAACTGGGATTAATAATTTCTCTCAGTTAGTAGAAAGAGAGAATGAGCTGAAACATCCCTCCATCAGGGAGGGGGTTTTCCATGGGAAACAGCATGTTTATTTTCCCCAGAGAAGTCCCCTCTAATTTGTCACTGCCTTTTCCTCCTTGCACAGGTCCTCATGCCCACAGGCGGCCAATGTCCAACAGCAGCTCCATCACCCAGTTCCTCCTCCTGCCGTTCACAGACACACGGGAGCTGCAGCTCTTGCCCTTCTGGCTCTTCCTGGGCATCTACCTGGCTGCCCTCCTGGGCAACGGCCTCATCATCACCACCATAGCCTGGGACCAGCACCTCCACACCCCCATGTACTTCTTCCTGCTCAACCTCGCCCTCCTCGACACGGGCTCCATCTCCACCATTCTCCCCAAGTCCATGGCTAATTCCCTCTGGGATTCCAGGGCCATCTCATACTTGGAATGTGCGACGCAGCTCTTTTTGTTTCTTTTCTTGATCACAGCAGAATATTGTCTCCTCACAGTCATGTCGTACGACCGCTACGTTGCCATCTGCAAACCCCTGCACTACGGGACCCTCCTGGGCAGCAGAGCTTGTGTCCACATGGCAGCAGCTGCCTGGGCCACTGGGTTTCTCAATGCTCTGCTGCACACGGCCAATACATTTTCACTGCCCCTGTGCAAGGGCAATGCCCTGGGCCAGTTCTTCTGTGAAATCCCCCAGATCCTCAAGCTCTCCTGCTCACACTCCTACCTCAGGGAACTTGGGCTTATTGTGGTCAGTGTCTGCTTAGCATTTGGCTGTTTTGTGTTCATTGTGGTGTCCTATGTGCAGATCTTGAGGGCCGTGCTGAGGATCCCCTCTGAGCAGGGACGGCACAAAGCCTTTTCCACCTGCCTCCCTCACCTGGCCGTGGTCTCCCTGTTCCTCAGCACTGTCATGTTTGCCTACCTGAAGCCCCCCTCTATATCCTCTCCTTCCCTGGACCTGGTGGTGTCAGTTCTGTACTCGGTGGTGCCTCCAGCAGTGAACCCCCTCATCTACAGCATGAGGAACAAGGAGATCAAGGATGCCCTGAGGAAACTCATATCTTAGTGTTTTCTGAAGCAATGTACTGCCCATCTGCTTCTACACAGGAGTTTTAATGTAGCTAATTACAGGCTCAACCTGTCATCTGGATTTTCTGTTGTTATTTGTTATTTTCTTATTGCGATGATGTTTTCAGCCCCTTTTTAATCCACTGTCTGCTTTTCTTTTATAGCCACTGGCTGTTTAAATGATGAACAGTACACTTCTTGTCTCTAACCAAAATAAAGATTCCTGTAGTGACTTGTTTTTCACTATATCCTTCCTGCAAGGCCTTTTTGCACGTTCAGGGACAGTTCCTGTGCGTGGATGGAGGGGAAAACAGCTCTGGCATGGCAGCATCCGCGAGGGAGCAGCAGCGCTTGTTCTTCCAGAGCTGTTCTGGTTCCACTCCCACACTCTCCTTCTCATCCCTGGTGTTGGTGCAAGGCCTGAGTGCTCTGGCAGCTTGGTCACCATCCTGCTGTGTGTCAGTGCTGTGGGCGCAGGCAGGGACAGGCAATGGGCACTGCTGTGACAGAGCTGGCCTCACAACAGCCTTTCCAGACATAATGGTGATCTCCTATGGGCAGTGCATGATGGTTTATATCTTCTTGCAAAGTTTCTCTCAAGCATATTCCTACAAAAGTCACCCACAGATTAAACACCATTGTGCAGCTGAACAGTGCGTGTGTGCAGGGCTGGCACACAGCAGTGTCCTCTCACAGCCAGGCTCCTGCCAGAGACCTGCAGGACCAGCAGAGCAGGGGCTGGGCTGTGCCCCTGTGCACTGGACACTCCACAGAATCTGCCCCAGGGCATCGTCATGGACGGGCCCCTCACAGCCACCATTTCCAGCACTGGCCTCTCACCCACAGAGGTCGTTCTTCCCTCCATGGATGGACAATGAATGAGTAGTTCAGCAGTCTGGGTTTGCTTTGTGAAAAATGCAGTTGTGATTCGTGCTAAGATGTTTAATGTTTACAGATAGAACCAAATGAGGCACGGGCTCTGAACTTGGAAAAAGGTGGTTAAGTTCTATGTAAAAAGTTATGAAACTTGCTTATGAAGTTATATTGACAGAGGGAGTTAACATTTTAAGGGTTAACTAAACTTATAATGGGTGCCTGCTAACAAGCTAACACTTTAAGGCTTAGTCACACAATAAATGCTTAGTTTAGAGCTTTATGTTAAGAAGAACAGAACCCCATTGAATGCCAAGATAAGAAGTTTTACTGCACCTAGCTGTAAACTTGAGGAGACAAGATAACGAAGATTTACAGCAAAAGGGGGCGCCAGTCTGGTTTCATTCAACTTGGCAGCTTGGGTCCCAGTCAATTCAACATAATGAGCCAAAGGTAAAAAGTTCACTGTGACGAAGCTGAAGGAGCCTTCATCCAAAGACCCCCAAAGACCCCTCCTCCAATTCACCAAGTGGCACTGCGCAGGTGCAACAGGGGAGGGTCTATGGAAATGGTTCTCTGAGACTCATTTTAATCAGAAGCGGGGAAAGGTTATGAATATATATAGGCGTTCCTGGGGTCATTATGAATATGTAATACCTTACTGTATTTAAGCACACTTCTTATTGTTTAAAGGTGTGCGTGTTGGGCGGAGTGAATCCCCCGCGCACCCAGCGCTGTTTTGCTTATGCTCTAATGAACACGTGTTTAAGGAATACAAGGAATTGGATTACATGTTTTTTATCCATAGAAAAAGCGTAAGTTATTTCTTTCACTTTGTACAGATGAGATGTGATGTGATCACGCACATCATGTATGTGAGGTGACATGACCATGAGCCAGCACTGTGCCCTTGTGGCCAGGAAGGCCAATGGCATCCTGGGGTGTATTACAAGGGGGGTGGTTAGTAGATCGAGAGAGGTCCTCCTTCCCCTCTACTCCACCCTGGTGAGACCCCATCTGGAATATTGTGTCCAGTTCTGGGTCCCTCAGTTCCAGAAGGACAGGGAACTGCTGGAGAGGGTCCAGCGTAGGGCAACGAAGATGATTAAGGGAGTGGAGCATCTCCTTTATGAAGAAAGGCTGAGGGAGCTGGGTCTCTTTTAGTTTGGAGAAGAGGAGACTGAGGGATGACCTTATTAATGTTTATAAATATATAAAGGGTGAGTGCCACAAGGATGGAGCCAGGCTCTTCTCGGTGGCAAACAATGATAGGACAAGGGGTAACGGGATCAAGCTGGAACACAAGAGGTTCCACTTAAATTTGAAAAAAAACTTCTTCTCAGTGAGGGTGACAGAGCACTGAAGAGGCTGCCCAGGGGGGTTGTGGAGTCTCCTTCTCTGGAGACATTCAAAACCCACCTGGACATGTTCCTGTGCAACCTCACCTGGGTGTTCCTGCTCCAGCAGGGGGTTGGACTGGATGATCTTGTGAGGTTCCTTCCAATCCCAAACATACTGTGATACTGTGATACTGTGTGACATGAACACAAGTGAGCACAAACATCATCAACTGTTCCTTGGGGTTCCATGAAAACCTGTGGCACACACAAGGTCCTGAGGTCACTTCCTGTTGGAAGTAACACCCCACGGGAAACTGCCTGAATGCAGCACTGGGTTGTGCTTCCTTAATTGAGCTCCCCGTGTCCATTCCTCATGACGTGGGACATCTCAGATTAGTGCAGAGCAGGTGAAACACCAGAGCTGAGGTGTCTCCCACCCCTCTAGAGTGGCAACGGGAGGCCAGAGGGACAATGTGACTCCTACCTCTGTGTGTAAAAGGGACAGATTCTGTCTCTGAGCATCCCTGGGTGCAGAAGGGGTCCTGAGACAAACTCAGATCTGGATGCCTGATGGAACCCTGGCATTTCTGTGTGTGACTCCAAGAACAAACCTCAGTGTCCCAGCGAGATTCATCTCAGCTGCTGGGACAGGCTCATTGCAAGTGCTCCTGTCTGCTGTCACCCTTGCCTGTGATTCTGGGTTGTGCTCTCAAAAGTAAGACAAAGTGGTAAGAGGGTTTCTGAGGTCTTGGAAAAGGCAGATATCGAACCCATCTGCATGAAAAGCATGAAGGAGAAATAACAGCTGGTCAACCTGCCGCCATACCTGGAATTTTGCAGGGTCACAGACATGGTGTTCCTTGGTGTCCTAGTAGCCAGATCAGTGATCTCTGGGCTGGAGAATTGGAAGCTGGGTGGGAAGTTGGCTGGACAATCAAGCCAAATGTCATCAGCGGTACAAAGCCCTCCGTGCAGCCAGTTACTAGTAGCATCCCTCAGTGACCAGCACTTGGACCAACACTGTTAAACGTCTTTATTGTCCCTCTGTATGATGTGACGAGTGCACTTTCAGCTTCTCTGTGGATGAGGCATAGTTGTGAGGAACCCTTGAACAACCTCGCCTGGTTAACCCTGCCTGGAGCAGGACAGTGAGACAAGTGAGATAAGGGCTTTCTTCAAACCTCAAGTTATTCTGAGATTCAATGAATCTTTCCCTTGGAGAGGATTTTGAAGGCAGAATAGGCAGAGGAAGAATAAAAAGAATAAAAGACAGAAAAGGAGTTCTAAATGTTGTCAACAAAAATACAGCAGTTGCTCTGAAGAGTGTTTTTCAACTCAAATCTCTAGTAGGGAATATATTTGATAAATTTGATAAAACAAGTATACTTTTACCTGATCGGGTCCTGGGCCATAAAAAAGGTGATCGATAGTTATGGTATTATGAGGTCAGTTGTGTCTCAGACACTCATAACCCAGTCAGAAACCTGTGGCTGTGAAGGGGACAGTGAGGTCAGTTCTGTCTCTGGAGGTGACAACCCAGCAGCAGGGACATGGCTGGGAAAGAACCTCAGTCTAAGTATGACAGATCCTACCCAGGAAGAGATCTTGGAGACAGGTTGTCACATCCATCCCACCTGAGAACATGACGGGACAGCAGCAGGGACATGGTCGTGTGTATCAGAGAAGCTGAAAGGCCAGCAGCACTCATGGGATTTAGGAGATCATGGGGAGGTTACTTCTCTCTGGTCAAGTGCAAGACGACTAGAAGAATAACAGGTTGGGATCTCTGCTTGATGGGCAGTTTCTGAGGTGGTGAAGCTTTCTCAAGTAGTGGGAAAAAGCAGCAGAGAAAAAAAAACAAAACCACTAAGTGCAGATGTGGAAGTGGAGACTGGTTATCAGGAGTAAGAAATGTGACTGGAAGGGCAGTGCTGTGGGGCAAGAGGTGACCCAGAGGGAGCTGGATCAGACCATGGTTTGTGTTCCAAAGAGCAGCCAGTGAGGGTGCAGACACAGCAGTGAAGGTGCAGAAATGCTGGGTGAGAGCAGGTGGGGAAGCGAGATGGGTGTCTGCAGCCTGCAGGGAAAGAGGGGCAGGGGTAGCACCGTGTAGAACAGCCTGTGGTGGAGATGGCAAAGGGCGCTGTAAGGCTGGAAGGGACCCACAGAACCCAGGTCTGTGTCCCCTTGGCCAGGGCAGTTGTCTCTGCCACTGAGGCCCAGGAGAAGACATGTTGTCCTCATGGCACTGGGGCCTCGGTGCCTCCTTGCAGCCCCACGGGGAAGCTGGAAGTTGTTGTCCCAGTGTTGTCCTTCCCTGGGCCTTGCACACCCACATCCCACGGTCCCAGGAAGAGCCCTGAGCCGTGTGTGAGGGACAGGATCCCCCTTCCCATTGCCTGGAGCTCATGGCTCCTCCTTTCTGCTTCAGAAAGCAAACCAAGCAAACTCCCCCTGGGAGTTACATCACTTTTCTTTACATCAGATTCTCTACTGAAGTTTGCGCCTGGTTTTGCGCCAGCTTTTCTGCAGCTGGCAAATGTGATGCCCATCTACAGGAATGGCCAAAAGGAGGATCTGGGGAACTACTGTCAGTGTAACTTCTGTGCTGGGCAAGGTCATGGAGCAGATGATCTTGAGTAACATCACACAGCACATACCAGAGAACAATGTGATCAGGTCCAGTCAACATGGGTTTAAGAAAAGCAGGTCCTGTTTGACCAACCTGATGTCCTTCTATGACAAGATGACCCAATTAGTGGATGAGGGAAAGGCTGTGGATGTTGTGTACTTAGACTTCAGTAAAGCCTTTAACACTGTATCTCACAGCATCTCCTGGAGAAGCTGCAGCTCATGGCCTGGATGGTGTATCTGCGATGGGTAAAGAAATGGCTGGAGGACCGCACCCATAGAGTTGTGGCCAAATCCAGTTGGTGGCCGGTCATGAGTGGTGGCCCCAGGGCTCAGTATTGGGGCCAGTTCTGTTAATCTCTATCAATGATTTGGATGATGGTATCGAGTGCACCCTCAGTAAGTTTGCAGATGACACCAGGTTGGGTGGGAGTGTTGATCTGCTGGAGGGTGGGAAGGCCATGCAGAGGGATCTGGACCCGCTGGATCATTGGGCTGAGGTCTGTTGTCTGAATTTTAACAAGTGCCGGGTGCAGCACGTGGGTCACAACAACCCCAGGCAGCGCTACAGGCTCAGGGACGAGCGGCTGGAAAATTTCCTGGTGGAGAAGGATACGGGCGTGTTGGTCGGCAGCAGCTGAACAGGAGCCAGCGTGTGCCCAGGTGGCCAAAAAGGCCACCAATAGTATCCTGGCTTGTATCAGGAATAGTGTGGCCAGCAGGACTAGAGAAGTGACTGTGCCACTGTACTTGGAACTGGTGTGGCTGCACCTTGAATCTGGTCCTTATCATAAGGACATTGAGGCACTAGAGAGAGTGCAGAGGAGGCGACAAAGCTGCTGAGGGGCTGGAGCACAAGTGTGATGAGGAGCGGCTGAGGGAACTGGTGGGTTCAGCCTGGAGAACAGGAGGCCGAGGGGAGACCTTCTCGCTGTCCACAACTGCCTGAGAGGAGGTTGAACATGGAGGGGGTTGGTCTCTTCTCCCAAGTAGCAAGTGATAGGATGAGAGGAAATGGCCCCAAATTCTTCCAGGGAAGGTTCAGATTGGATATTAGGAAAAAATTCTTCCTGGAAAGGGCTGTCAGGCATTGGAACAGGCAGCTCAGGGCAGTGAGGGAGTCACCATTCCTGCAGGGGTTTATAAGACGTTTAGACGAGGTTCTTAGGGACACAGTTTAGTTCTAGATTTAGGTTGTAGTTGGAATCCATGGTCCTGAGGGTCTCTTCCAACTGAAATAATTCTATGATTCTCTATTATCAACTGGAATATTCTTCTATCACATCTTCTAAGTGCTCTTCACATATCTGCCTCTTCACCTACAGTCCTGAAACTTATCTAATTAGATGCACAAGTGTTGAATACTAATTGTAAATGATGAAAGCACCATCGCTCTATCAGTCTGGTCTGATACCCGCCAGTCCCAGGCAAACACCTCAGGTACACGGGGCCTCTCGAGGTTTGCACTGGGTGCTTAGAGTGAGACCATGGAGCTGAGCCTGAAAACTTGAGAACTCCCCTCAAAACCTGAAACCCAAACCAACCCAACAACAACAATAAAAAGAACAAAAATGCCCACAGTCTCTTTTTTAATCAGATGAAATAATTCAATATTTCTAATAAAATGTCTGTGGAATTTCTATCCTGCCAAAATATGAATTTTCAGAATGTGTACGGACTGTGGGAGATGAAACGTTGGCCTTTCCCTGTGCTTGCAGTGCCAGAACTCTGTCTATCACTACGTGTATTTAATCCCCTGCACATCCAGGAGTTTCCACCTGTCCTTACCCAGCTCCCCGTGTCTGAACTCATCTCCTCAGAAGCCTGTCTGGACATTTGCACTTTCCATCGCTCCCCAGAGGTTCTTCACCTCTCACTCTTGGCTCATTCAGAGCCTCTCAGCTCTCACTCTGCTTTGAGCTTCAGGCAGGTCAAGTCTTTCAGCAGTTGCTCTCCTACTCCCTACAGGCAACTCTTGAGTTATGGCAATGGACCTCGCTGGAAACTACTTAATTTAACCACAGAACTGAGAAACATCATTAAGTTCTATTGTGTTTTCTTTTTCTTTTTCCTTTTTGTTTCCTCTAATTAAAATTCCCTGGTGCCTGTTTACATCCAGTTCTCTAAGGAAACATGAAGCAATCCTGTGAAGAAGCTGTAACAATCAGTGCAAACTTCAGTGCAGAATCTGATGTAAAGAAATGTGCTGGAAATCCCAGGGGCCAATGAGCAGAACAGGGAGTTTGGGGAGCTGGTTATAGATTTCCTGCTAACAGTTTGAGCAGAGAAACATTCTTCACAGAACTGCTCTGTTTATTTGACACCTTTGAGGTCTCCTCCTCTGCCTGTATTTTTATTTTCTTGTTCCTCCACCTCTTCCTTCTTCCAAAATGTTTCCAAGGGAAAGATTCCTGGAATCAGAGAGCAACGCAGGCAGGGGGGTGGCACAATTCAGGAGGGGGTGGGAGGGCTGAACTGGCAAATGCCCCAGAGAAGAAAATATCAGTGAACAGCTGAAGTGTGTGAGTGTGCAGGGCTGGCACACAGCAGTGTCCTTTCCCAGCCGGGCCTCCTGGGAGAGCCCTGAAGCACCAGCAGAGCAGGGCTGGTGCGTGCCCATGTTCATGGGACAACCTGGGGAAACTGGCCCAGGACAGTCACCACAGACCAGCCCCTCAAAACCACCTTTTCCTGCACTGGCCCTTCACCCCAGCTGAGAGAGGTTGTTCATCCCTCAACACAAGGACACTGAATAAGTCAGAAGCCAATGTTTCCACTGTATGGATGAGATATGAGCATGCATATCATGTACATAAGATGAACCTGACTCAGTACAGACACCATCAGCTATTCTTGCATGTTCCATGAAGGCCTGAATACAGCACTAGGATGTGCTGCCTTGAACTGAGGTCCCCATGTCCATTCCTCATGACGTGGGACATGAGGATGGCCATGCCTAAGGATCTGGACATGCTGGATCATGGGGCTGAGGCCTATTGTCTGAGGCTTAACAAAGCCAAGTGCTGGGTCCTGCACTTGGGTCACAACAACCCCAGGCAGGGCTAGAGGCTCAGGGAGGAGTGGCTGTAAAGCTGCCTGGTGGAAAGGGATGTGCGGGTGTCGAGCAATAGCTGGCTGAATATGAGCCAGAATGTTTCCAGGTGGCCAAAAAGGCCACCAGCATCCTGGCTTGTATCAAGAATAGTGTGGCCAGCATGACTAGAGAAGTGATTGTGCCACTGCTCTCGGCACTGGTGAGGCCGCACCTTCAATCCTGTGTTCAGTTTGGGGCCCCTCATCTCAAGAAGGACATTGAGGTACTAGAGAGAGTGCAGAGGAGGCGACAAAGCTGCTCAGTGTCTGGAGCACAAGTGTGATGAGGAGCGGTTGAGGGAGCTGGGGCTGTTCAGCCTGGAGAACAGGAGGCTGAGGGGAGACCTTCTCACTGTCCACAGCTGCCTGACAGGAGGTTGCAATATGGCGGGTCTTGGTCTCTTCTCCCAAGTAGCAAGTGATAGGACAGGAGGAATTGGCCGCAATTTGCACCAGGGGAGGTTTAGCTTGGTTATAAGGAAAAAAGTATTTCCCGGAAAGGGTTGTCAGGCATTGGAACAGGCTGCCCAGGGCAGTGGGGGAGTCACCACCCCTGGAGGGGTTTAAAGGTGTTTAGACGACTTTCTCAGGGACATGGGTTAGTGCGAGAGCTGGGCTATGGTTGGACTCAATGATCCCAAGGCTCTCTTCCTACCAGAGTATTCTGTGATTCTATGATTCTGCCTCAGATGAGAGTCCACAAAGCCAACTCAGTTATGGACACCTGGCACAACCCTGACATTTCTGTGTGTGACTCTGGGAACAAACCCCACTGACCCAGTGAGATTCGCCTCAGTTGCCCTGTGATTCTGGATTGTGTTTTCAAAATGACAGTGCAATCGAGGAGGTCCTGGCATCCGTCAAACCCATCTTCAAGAAAGGCAGGAAGGAGAATGGGGAGAATCACAGGCTGGTCAGCTTGTCTCTGTCCCTGGGAAGGTGATGGGACAAGTCCTCCTGCAGCCATCTGCAGGCACTTGAAGGACAAGAAAGAGACTTGTGAACCAAAATGGGCAGGGGAGAGACAGGCACGTTGTGTGTATGAAATTGTGCCAGGCCTTGGACATGGTCTCCAGTGGTGTCCTTATAACCCGATTGATGGTGTTTGGGCTGAAGAAGTGGGTGCTTGGTGGGAAGTTCACTGAAACATCAAACCCAAATATCATCTGCGATGCAGTGTCCTCTGTGCAGTTAGTGTGTCATCCCCCAGTGACCAGCATTTGGGCCAAAACTGCTGAAGGTCTTTACTCTCCCTCCTGTGCTGCGATGGAGTTGACGCAAACCTGAGCGAAGACCTTGAAGAACCTCACCTGGTCGCCCTGCTTTGGGAAGGAGAGTGAAACAAGATGTTCAGGGCTCTCTTCAAACCTGACTGACTCTATGATTCAATGAGTCTTTCCCCTGGACACGTTTTTGAATATAGAATATCTGCAGAGAAGAAAAAAAAAAAAAAAAGAGGCAGAAGAGGAGATAGAAATGATGTCAACATAAAACCAACAGTTACTGCAAAGAAAGTTACTCCACTCAAACATTTAGAGGAAAACACATTTGTTTAATTTGATACAACAAGCATACTGTTATCTGGTCAGGCCCTGAGCTATGGGTGGGGAGATGGTTGGGTTCAGTATTATGAGGTTAGCTGAGTCTCAGACACTCATAATCCAGGTGGAATCCTGTGGCTGTGAAGGGGATAGTGGGGTCAGTTCTGTGTCTGGAGGTGACAGCCCAGCAGCAGGGACATGGCTGGGAAAGAACCTCTGCCCAAGGGCCCACAGGTCTTACCCAGGAAGAGAGACGGGTTGTCATGTCCATCCCACCGGAGAACATGATGGGACAGCAGCAGGGACATGGTCGTGTCTGTCAGAGAAGCTGAAAGGCCAGCAGCACTCATGGGATTTAGAAGATCATGGCGAGGTGACTTCTCTCTGGTCAGGTAAAAGACCACAAGAAGCCTAATGGTTTGGGTTCCCTGCATGAAGGGCAGTTTGTGAGATGGTCGAGCTTGTCTTGATAGTGGGAAGAAGCAGGAAAGAGAAAAAAGAAGTCTACTTGGAAGGTGAGGAATGGATATGAGGAGGAAGAAATGTCACTGGAAGAGCAGTGCTGTGGGACAAGAGGTGACCCAGAGGGAGCTGGATCAGCCCATGGTTTGTGTGCCAAAGAGCAGCCGGTGAGGGTGCAGACACAGCAGTGAAGGTGCAGAAATGCTGGGTGAGAGCAGGTGGGGAAGCGAGATGGGTGTCTGCAGCCTGCAGGGAAAGAGGGGCAGGGGTAGCACCGTGTAGAACAGCCTGTGGTGGAGATGGCAAAGGGCGCTGTAAGGCTGGAAGGGACCCACAGAACCCAGGTCTCTGTCCCCTTGGCCAGGGCAGTTGTCTCTGCCACTGAGGCCCAGGAGAAGACATGTTGTCCTCATGGCACTGGGGCCTCGGTGCCTCCTTGCAGCCCCATGGGGAAGCTGGAAGTTGTTGTCCCAGTGTTGTCCTTCCCTGGGCCTTGCACACCCACATCCCACGGTCCCAGGAAGAGCCCTGAGCCGTGTGTGAGGGACAGGATCCCCCTTCCCATTGCCTGGAGGTCATGGCTCCTCCTTTCTGCTTCAGAAAGCAAACCAAGGGGTTTCTGAGCATCAGAGCTGAAGAAATGACTCAAAGGAGACCTCATGGTGGCTACAGCTTCCTCACAAGGGGAGAAGGAGGGGAAGGTACTGATCTCTTCTCTGTGGTGACCAATGACAATATCAAGGGAATGGAAGAAAAATGTGTCAGGGGAGGTTTAGGTTGGATATTAGGAACAGGTTCTTCCCCAAGAGGTGCTGGACACTGAACAGGCTCCCCAGGGAGGTGTCACAGCCCCAACCTGACAGTGTTCAAGAAGAGATTGGACAACGTCCGCAGACACACGGGGTGACCTGTGGGGTGTCCTGTGCAGGGACAGGAGTTGGACTCGATGATCCTTGTGGGTCCTTCCAACTCAGGACATTCTATGATTGTGTGAAATACTTGGTCAAAAGTCCCTGTTTTCGTTGTCCAGATGAGATGTAAACATACACATCATGTGCATGTCCAGTGTATGCATGTGGTGAGATGAACCCAAGTGAGCACAAATGCCATCAGCTATTCCTTGGGCTGCCATAAAGGTCAGTGGAACAGAGATGGTGTTCAGGGGTCTCTTCCAACCTGTGTTATTGTAGGATTCCATGAATCTTTTCCTTGGAGAGCTCTTTCACATCAGAATAGACAGAGGAAGAAGAACAAAAAATCACAGGCAAAAGCAGAGATATAAAATGCCCCAGAGTAAATACAGCAGCTCCTCTGAGGAACGTTTCTCCACTCAAACCCTCGATAGGAAATCTATTGGATAAATTTGATGAAAGCAGCTTAGTTTGATCTGCTCACACACTGGACCACAAGGAGGGTGATGGTGGGTACAATGTCATGTGGTCACTTGTGTCTCAGGAACTCATAGTCCAGTAGGAACCAATGGCTGTGGAGGGGACTGTGAGGTCACTTCTGCCTCTGCAGGGGATTGGCCAACAGCAGGAACATGGCTGGGAAAGGACTGTGAGGTCACACAGACCAGACGAGCAATCGCGCCCAATCAGCATGGCTGGATGAAAGGCAGGTCCTGCTTGACCACCCTGATCTCTTCTATGACAAGGTGACCGGCTGAGCAGATGAGGGAAAGTCTGTTTGGGGAGTGAATCCACCACACGGGCTGTGGGTGTTTTGTCCTTAGACTGCACTAAAGCCTGTGACACCGTGTCCCACAGCATCTCCTGGAGAAGCTGCAGCTCATGGCCTGGATGGTGTATCTGCGATGGGTAAAGCACTGGCTGGAAGGCATTTTGTCCCCTGGAGCCATTTGTCTCCTTCCTCTTCACAAGAGCATCCCATGAATGCATCACTGCTCTGCCCCAGTGTAGACAGGCACAAGGCCTTCTCCTCCTGGACCTCTCACCTCACCTGTGCCACTGGTTTCTATAGCACCCTCCTCCTGGACTGTGGGATGCGCAGAACAGCCCTCGCAAGACAGTTTGGCAAAGCCTTTTTTCTACACCTTCCCCACATCCCTGCTCAATCTCCTCATGTACAGCTCATGGACCAGAAAGGTTGGGTGCAAGTGGGGCATTGAGAACAATGGTCAGGAAAGCTTTGAGGTGCACAGAGAGCCAATCAACATGTTGCCCTGCTGCTCTCTCTGAACAGGCCCAGAGGACCTGGACAGCATTTGCTGTGTCCCAGAAACTCGCCTGGAAGGTTGGGATATGGAGAAAAGGTTTGGTCTGGGAAGGGACAGACAGGGGCTGGTGGAACTGGCTGATGTGACCATGAGACATCTCTCCAACACCTCAGAAAAGTCCTGGCTCTCAGGGAGGCTGCATGGTCCTCTGAGAAAGAAAATAGCAAAAATGACTTATCATGGAATCATAGAATAATTGTGGCTGGAAGAGACCCTTAGGATCATTGAGTCCAAACATAATCTTATTCTGGCAATAAACCATGTCCCTAGAGCCTCATCTGTATGTCTTTTGAACACCTTTCAGTGATGGTGACTCCACAACCTCACTGGGCAGTCTGCTCCATTGCTTCAAAACCACTTCCCTGAAGAATTTCTTCCTCATATCCAATCTAAACCTCCGCGTGTGCAACTTGAGGCCATTTCCTCTTGTCCTATCTCGGGAGAAGAGACTCGGGAGAAGAGACAACACCCTCCATGATAAAACCTCCTTTCAGGCAGCTGTAGAGAGTAATAAGGTCTCTCCTCAGCCTCCTGTTCTCAAGGCTGAACAGCCCCAGCTCCCTCAACCGCTCCTCGTCAGACTGGTGCTCCAGACCCTTCACCAGCCTTGTCACCCTCCTCTGAACTCTCTCCAGCACCTCAATGTCTTCCTTGCCATGAGGGGCCTAAAACTCACCCCAGGATTCAAGGTGCAGCCTCACCAGTGCCCAGTACAAAGGGATGATCACTTCTCTAGTCCTGCTAAAGCTCTGATTGAATCAAGGCTTGAACACCTTGGTGTGACCAGTTGGTGACAGGTTGGACTGCAGACTCCTGAGGTCCCTTCAACCTCAGTTCTCTCATGATCCCATTGTGATGTTGGGCTCTGTTTCAGACTGGAGCAGAGCAGGCGATGATGGGGCAGGATCCACCTGTGCTGTAGGTGACCATCTAAACCAACATCTCAGCCCGTGAACCAGCCAACCCCTCAGTGTGACTCGCTCTGGGCAACGTGTGAGGAGTCCTGGGCAGGGAAGGTTCAGAGGGCATGGGGCGCTGTGCAAGACACAACATGATCTTGGCTTCATGCCTGCAGGCCCATCAGATGTCAGTTGATGTCAATGGATATTAAAATAAGAAGAACTGAAGACAAAGATCCAAAGCAAAGGAAGGTGTCTTTCTTTCTTCCTTCCTTTCCTTCTTTCTTTTTCTTTCTTTCTTTCTCTTTCTTTCTTTCTTTCTTTCTTTCTTTCTTTCTTTCTTTCTTTCTTTCTTTCTTTCTTTCTATTTATTCATGTATGTATTTATGTATTTACTTATTTACTTACTTATTGACATACTTATTTACATACTTATTTATTTACTTATTTATTTATTTACTTACAGTTTTATTTATTTATTTATTTACTTATTTATTTATTTACTTATTTACTTATTTATTTATGTACATATTTATTTATATATTTGCCTATTTATTTATTTATTTATTTATTTATTTATTCATTCATTCATTCATTCATTCATTCATTCATTCATTCATTCATTCATTCATTCATTCATTCTTTTTAACGTCTTTGTAGGGGAGTCTCTTTTCTTTGGAAAGGAAAGAGTTCTCCAGAACTGGGCATGGGTTTAGGACACAAATGTCTTCAGCTCCAGGGACACAAACACCTGGTGCCAGTGTAGATGCCCCGGGAACCCCTGCCCAGGCTCCACCTGCACTGCAAGGTGCTCTGGTCTCCCCAGGTCCTGTGTGAGAGATGCCAATCCCAGGCCAGCACCTCAGGTACACTGGGGCCCTAAAATGGCCCTGGCTGTTTATGGTGAGACAGCTGATGAAAGATGTACTAAGGGTACGAGAAGAAACACTGGCCTTCCCCTGTACTTCTATTACCAACACTCTATGATTTCATCTCCCTCGTCATTCAGGAGTTCCCACCTCTCCTGATTAAATGTCCCTGCCCAAGGACAACTTTCCAGCACTGTCTGGACGTTTGCCCTTCCCAGTGCTCTCAGGTTTCTCCTCCACTTGCTCTTTGGTCATTCAGTGGCCTCTCAGCTGTCTGGTTTCTGCTTTGAGCTTCAGGGAGTTACAAACTTGCCCCATTCTTCAGAGCTCTAATTAACATGGCAGTCAACACGTTCATTGTGTTTATTTCTATCCTCTCCTGTCTCTCTGTCTAAACCAGTTCTTGTGTGGGTGTCCCTTGTGGATGCTGGACCTCACCAGATCCAGCTTACACACACAGCTGAGGAAAGTGTTTTGCTGTTTATTAAACTGATGTAGGAAAAGTGATGCAATCTGTGGTGGCCAATGAGGGAACCGGCAGACTGGGGGTGGGGGTGAGGAGCCAGGTTGTCCATACAGTGTCCAGCCTCAAGGACTGTTCTCCTGCCTGTCCAGATGTCTTCAGGAGACCCTTGGGATCAATGTCCAGTGTAGAATGCTGCTGTCACTTCTTCTATACACTGAAAAATGATAGAAAACACCCTGGAAAGAAAAACCCTCCTTTATGAAATCTTCTTTGAAACCTTCATCAGCAAGTGTCCCATTGAAACCTCTCCAGTTAGTTCTACAAGTCTGGAAGATTTGAATAATATTACGGAAAGAAACATCGCTCGTTAGGGCTTTCTCTGTTTTAATGAGCCCCGTGGCGTATTTGGTGCTGAGTCCGTGAACCTCAGATACCAAGGACAGACTGAAGAATCTGCTCAAGAAGTCCAAGCCAGAACAAACTCCAAAGTACTTTGAAGCATTAATGGCCCCACTGAGGGCTGTTACTGACAAAGCCTCCCCAGGGACTCGTTAGAGCAGATAATTGGAGGCAGTGATTGCATCAGGCAAAGGCAAAGTGCAGCAGCTCTGATGCTGAGAAAGCCCTTGGTTTGTCTGATGAAGGACAATGGCCAAGCCTTGAGCCCCTGCCCCTGGGAAGGGAGATCCTGTCCCTCACAGGTGGCTCAGGTTCTTCCTGGGGATGTGGGGAGTGCGATGCCCAGTGCAGGACAATGGTGTGACACCTCCTGGCCTGCATGGGGGTGCAAGGAGGCAATGGGGAGCCATGGCCATGACAAAGATGTGTCTCTTCTTAGGCCTCGGTGGCAGGGACATCAGCCATAGCCAAGGGGACAAAGACCTTGGCTCTTGCAGGGACCTCCAGTGTCACCCTTGGCCATCTCCACCACAGTCCATCCGACACTGTCCCAGGCCTGTGGCTGTTTCCCCACAGGCTGCAGACACCCCATGCGCTTCCCCACCTTGTTCTCAGCCCAGTGTGTCCCCACCTGTGCTGCTGTCTCTCCATCCTCACCAGCTGTTCTTGAAACACAAAGCCATGGCTGATCCAGAGTCCTTCTGAACGACCACAGCACTGCGCTCAGAATGACATTTCTTTATCCTGAGCTCCACTCTGGACCTCCAGAGCTGCAGTTTCTGATGGTTTTCCTTTCTCATGCTGTTTCCCAACAACAACAAAAACATTAAATATTGACACCATCTTGGAAAGTGATTTTCAAGAGTTCTTGAGCCACTACTATCCTTCAGTGTCAATGTTCTACCCCAGCCAGCGACTAAGACCACAATAGCTGCTCAGGTACTCCTCCAACCTATTAAGTGCAATATGGAAGATAACCGAAGGGAATGGAGAAACCCGTGGGTTCAGAAATAGCATTTTAATAAGGCAATAAAAATAGTATAATAATATACTACTACTACTATGTATATAATTAAATGAAATGAAATTTAAAAACTAAAATGAAATATAAAAAATCAAACTAAATTAAATTAAGAAAATATACTCAGTGCAATCCGTCATGTAACTCCAGTCACATGGAACAGCCAGTCCTGGAGAAAGGAGCACCTTGGTCCCAAACAACCAATCCCAGCAAGACAGAGCAAAAAGGCCCAAGGGCCAACTGCAAAATGTCAGAACAGCAAAAAACTCACTCAAAACTCCCAACAGAACGCAACTTCCAAACTAAACTAACCAAAGTACCTGGCAGATCTGAACTAACGGAAGTAACCAGCCAGAAATGTCAGCTCCAGCTTTATACTGAGCATGACTCTAATTGTAGGTGTGGGAATATAAGGGAAGATTGGCAAGAAGGAGATTTGTAAATACGCTTAAGTGACTGTACCCAGAGTTTAGAAAACACAAATCACACTAATTTAGGTTTAGCCTTGTGTGCTTCCCAAGTTGAACCTCTGTCTTTATAGAACATAGACTTGTGAAATCTTAAAGGCACCTCCTCAAACATCCTTGAAATTCCTGTTCTACTCAATGACAGGAAGAAGTGCCAGGGGAGGGTCAGGATGGACATGAGGAAAAGGTTCTTCACGCAGAGGTGCTGGACACTGAACAGGCTCCCCAGGGAGGTGTCACGGCCCCAACCTGACAGTGTTCAACAAGAGACTGGACA
Organism: Columba livia; assembly: GCF_036013475.1. Lineage (NCBI taxonomy): Eukaryota > Metazoa > Chordata > Aves > Columbiformes > Columbidae > Columba > Columba livia. The sequence goes on along the minus strand of NW_027043340.1, from coordinate 73,721 downwards.
ATGTCCTCAGACACATGGGGTGACCTGTGGGGTGTCCTGTGCAGGGACAGGAGTTGGACTCCATGATCCTTGTGGGTCCTTCCAACTCAGGACATTCTAAGATTCTATGAAACACTAGGTCAAAAGTCCATGTTTTCATTGTACAGATGAGATGTAAACACACAGCTCAGGGCTCTTCCTGGGACCGTGGGATGTGGGTGTGCAAGGCCCAGGGAAGGACAACACTGGGACAACAACTTCCAGCTTCCCCATGGGCTGCAAGGAGGCACCGAGGCCCCAGTGCCATGAGGACAACATGTCTTCTCCTGGGCCTTAGTGGCAGAGACAACTGCCCTGGCCAAGGGGACAGAGACCTGGGTTCTGTGGGTCCCTTCCAGCCTTACAGCGCCCTTTGCCATCTCCACCTCAGGCTGTTCTACACGGTGCTACCCCTGCCCCTCTTTCCCTGCAGGCTGCAGACACCCATCTCGCTTCCCCACCTGCTCTCACCCCAGCATTTCTGCACCTTCACTGCTGTGTCTGCACCCTCACTGGCTGCTCTTTGGCACACAAACCATGGGCTGATCCAGCTCCCTCTGGGTCACCTCTTGCCCCACAGCACTGCTCTTACAGTGACATTTTTTCCTCATGATAACCAGTCTCCACTTCCCCATCTGCACTTGGTGGCTTTGGTTTTTCTTTGCTGCTTTTTCCCACTACTTGAGAAAGCTTCACCACCTCAGAAACTGCCCATCAAGCAGAGATCCCAACCTGTTACTCTTCTAGTTGTCTTGCAGTTGACCAGAGAGAAGTAATCTCACCATGATTTCCTAAATCCCATGAGTGCTGCTGGCCTTTCAGCTTCTCTGACACACACGACCATGTCCCTGCTGCTGTCCCATCATGTTCTCAGGTGGGATGGATGTGACAACCTGTCTCCAAGATCTCTTCCTGGGTAGGATCTGTCATACTTAGACTGAGGTTCTTTCCCAACCATGTCCCTGCTGCTGGGTTGTCACCTCCAGAGACAGAACTGACCTCACTGTCCCCTTCACAGCCACAGGATTCTGACTGGGTTATGAGTGTCTGAGACACAAGTGAACTCATAATACCATAACTATCCATCACCTTTTTTATGGCCCAGGACCCGATCAGATAAAAGTATACTTGTTTTATCAAATTTATCAAATATATTCCCGACTAGAGATTTGAGTTGAAAAACACTCTTCAGAGGAACTACTGTATTTTTGTTGACAAAATTTAGAACTCCTTTTCTGTCTTTTATTCTTTTTATTCTTCCTCTGCCTAATCTGCCTTCAAAATCCTCTCCAAGGGAAAGGTTCATTGAATCGCAGAATAACTTCAGGTTTGAAGAGAGCCCTTGTCTCACTTGTCTCACTGTTCTGCTCCAGGCAGGGTGAACCAGGCGAGGTTGTTCAAGGGTTCCTCACAACTATGCATCATCCACAGAGAAGCTGAAAGTGCACTCGTCACATCATACAGAGGGACAATAAAGACGGTTAACAGTGTTGGTCCAAGTGCTGGTCACTGAGGGATGCTACTAGTAACTGGCTGCACAGAGGGCTTTGTACCGCTGATGACATTTGGCTTGATTGTCCAGCCACTTCCCACCCAGCTTCCAATTCTCCAGCCCAGAGATCACTGATCTGGCTACTAGGACACCAAGGAACACCATGTCTGTGACCCTGCAAAATTCTGGGTATGGCGGCAGGTTGACCAGCCATTAATTCTCCTTCATGCTTTTCATGCAGATGGGTTTGATATCTGCCTTTTCCAAAGACCTCGGAAACCCTTTTACCACTTTGTCTTACTTTTGAGAGCACAACCCAGAATCACAGGCAAGGGTGACAGCAGACAGGAGCACTTGCAATGAGCCTGTCCCAGCAGCTGAGATGAATCTCACTGGGACACTGAGGTTTGTTCCTGGAGTCACACACAGAAATGCCAGGGTTCTATCAGGCATCCATATCTGAGTTGGTCTCAGGACTCCTTGTGCACCCAGGGATGCTCAGAGACAGAATCTGTCCCTTTTACACACAGAGGCAGAAGTCACATTGTCCCTCTGGCCTCCCGTTGCCACTCCAAAGGGGTGGGAGACACCTCAGCTATGGTGAGTCACCCTGCTCTGCACTAATCTGAGATGTCCGACGTCATGAGGAATGGACACGGGGAGCTCAATTAAGGAAGCACAACCCAGTGCTGCATTCAGGCAGTTTCCCGTGGGGTGTTACTTCCAACAGGAAGTGACCTCAGGACCTTGTGTGTGCCACAGGTCTTCATGGAACCCCAAGGAACAGTTGATGGTGTTTGTGCTCACTCGTGTTCATGTCACACAGTATCACAGTATGTTTGGGATTGGAAGGAACCTCATAAGATCATCTAGTCCAATCACCCTGCTGGAGCAGGAACGCCCAGGTGAGGTTGCACAGGAGCATGTCCAGGTGGGTTTTGAATGTCTGCAGAGAAGGAGACTCCACACCCCCCTGGGCAGCCTGGGCCAGGCTCTGGCACCCTCACTGAGAAGAAGTTTTTTCTCAAATTTAAGTGGAACCTCTTGTGTTCCAGCTTGATCCCATTACCCCTTGTCCTATCATTGCTTGACACCGAGAAGAGCCTGGCTCCATCCTTGTGGCACTCACCCTTTATATATTTATATAACATTAATAAGGTCATCCCTCAGTCTCCTCTTCTCCAAACTAAAAGAGACCCAGCTCCCTCAGCCTTTCTTCATAAGGGAGGTGCTCCACTCCCTTAATCTTCTTTGTTGCCCTACGCTGGACCCTCTCCAGCAGTTCCCTGTCCTTCTGGAACTGAGGGACCCAGAACTGGACTCAGTATTCCAGATGGGGTATCACCAGGGCGTAGTAGAGGGGAAGGAGGACCTCTCTGACCTACTGACCACTCCCCTTGTAATACACCCCAGGATGCCATTGGCCTTCCTGGCCACAAGGGCCCAGTGCTGGCTCATGGTCATGTCACCTCACATACATGATGTGCGTGCTCACATCTCATCTGTACAAAGCAAACCCAGACTGCTGAACTACTCATTCATTGTCCATCCATGGAGGGAAGAACAACCTCTGTGGGTGAGAGGCCAGTGCTGGAAATGGTGGTTGTGAGGGGCCCGTCCATGACGATGCCCTGGGGCAGATTCTGTGGGGTGTCCAGTGCACAGGGGCACAGCCCAGCCCCTGCTCTGCTGGTCCTGCAGGTCTCTGGCAGGAGCCTGGCTGTGAGAGGACACTGCTGGGTGCCAGCCCTGCAGACACACACTGTTCAGCTGTACACTGGTGTTTAATCTGTGGGTGACTTTTGTAGGAATATGCTTGAGAGAAACTTTGCAAGAAGATATAAACCATCATGCCCTGCCCATAGGAGATCACCTTTCTATCTGGAAAGGCTGTTCTGAGTCCAGCTCTGTCACAGCAGTGCCCATTGCCTGTCCCTGCCTGCGCTCACAGCACTGACACACAGCAGGACGGTGACCAAGCTGCCAGAGCACTCAGGCCTTGCACCAACACCAGGGATGAGAAGGAGAGTGTGGGAGTGGAACCAGAACAGCTCTGGAAGAACAAGCGCTGCTGCTCCCTGGCAGGGCTGCCAGGATGGACTCTTTTCCCTTCCACCCATGTACACAGGAACTGTCCCTGCAACTCCAAAAGGCCTTTATTTTGTTTAAATATACACAGATCAAGGCTCGTCATTTACACAACCAGTGGTTATAAAATAAAGGCAGACAGTGATTTAGAAAGGGGATGACAACATTATCACAACAAAACCAATGTCAATAACAACAGAAAACAGAGATGAGAGGCAGAACCTGTAACTAGTCACATTAAAACTGCTAAGTAGAAGCAGATGGGCAATTTATTGCTTCAGGAAACACTAAGATACGAGTTTCCACAGAGCATCCTTGAGCTCCTGGTTCCTCATGCTGTAGATGAGGGGGTTCACTGCTGGAGGCACCACTGAGTACAGAACAGACACCACCAGATCCAGGGATGGGGAGGATATGGAGGGGGGCTTCAGGTAGGCAAACATGGCAGTGCTGAGGAACAGGGAGACCACGGCCAGGTGAGGGAGGCAGGTGGAAAAGGCTTTGTGCCGTCCCTGCTCAGAGGGGATCCTCAGCACGGCCCTGAAGATCTGCACATAGGACACCACAATGAACACAAAACACCCAAATACTACCGAGAAACTTATCACAATAAGGCGAATCTCCCTGAGGTAGGAGTGTGAGCAGGAGAGCTTGAGGATCTGGGGGATTTCACAGAAGAACTGGCCCAGGACATTGCCCTTGCACAGGGGCAGTGAAAATGTATTGGCCGTGTGCAGCAGAGCACTGAGAAACCCAGTGGCCCAGGCAGCTGCTGCCATGTGGACACAAGCTCTGCTGCCCAGGAGGGTCCCGTAGTGCAGGGGTTTGCAGATGGCAATGTAGCGGTCGTAAGACATGACTGTGAGCATAGAATACTCTGCTGTGATCAAGAAGGCAAATGAAAAGAGCTGTGCAGCACATCCTGTGTAGGAGATGGCCCTGGTGTCCCAGAGGGAATTCACCATGGATTTGGGGACAGTGGTGGAGATGCAGCCCAGGTCCAGAAGGGCGAGGTTGAGCAGGAAGAAGTACATGGGGGTGTGGAGGTGCTGGTCCCAGGCTATGGTGGTGATGATGAGGCCGTTGCCCAGGAGGGCAGCCAGGTAGATGCCCAGGAAGAGCCAGAAGTGCAAGAGCTGCAGCTCCCGTGTGTCTGTGAACGGCAGGAGGAGGAACTGGGTGATGGAGCTGCTGTTGGACGTTTGCATCCTCGGACAGGAGGCACTGTCATAGGAGGAAACACTGTTACATGTTAGGTGAGACTTTTTCAAGTACAATGAAAACTATTTTCCAAAGACGCTCCACCTATCACAGACAGAGACTCTTCTTTTTACAGGGCGTATTCCTTCAGCTCCGTGGCCGGAGCCTTGTTTGATGCCTCTGCCTGCGGGCTCTTCATAAATCAATCTGCCTCTACAGAACTGAGCAGGGACAGGGATCAGTCCTGGTGTTCAGCTTTCTAAGGTGAAACCACTTGTAATGCAGAAAGGCCTGTCAGCATCTGCACTGCCAATGCTATGGGATGGGAAGTGTCCAGGCAGTTTAAGAGTTCTATGTTTTTTACATTTGCTCCCCATTTCCCCTGTTGAGTGTTCTTGTGTTTCTTTCTGCTGCACTCAGGGAGAACAGAGCGAGTCCTGCGAGACCAGAGGGTGCCTGTGGGTCAGTGCAGAGTGAGGGCAGCTGCTCTGTCCCTCTGTCTTGCTCCAGCTGCCCTGGGCTGGCACCTTTCTGAGATGGGGGCTGATCACACTCCCATGTTACCCTGAAAAGCCACCAGGCACTGCTGAGAGCAGAGGGATCCACCTCAGACCATGACAGGTCTCACCCTTTCCTAAGGTCTCAACGTTTAGACCAGGACACACACAGCTCATTCCCCAGCCCCACAGATTGCATTGCCCACAGCCCACAGGTCAGAGCAAAGCTGGGACACGTGTGCCCATGGACACAGCTGCAGGAAAGGACCCACAAGATCAGGCTGTGACTCTGCAGCTGAAACTGCCATCCCCAGAGAGCCTGACAGCAAGAACAAGATCCCAACAGCAGTGACCCAGAGCAGGGGAGCAAGAAGGAAAATGCGGTGAGGGTGGGTGTGAGAGAGGCCAGGGCAGAGGCAGCCGGGCACTCAGACAGCGTCACCCTTCCCCAGCTGTGCAGCACCTCCCAGACACCAACACTGCCGGGCAGCTGCTCTCAGCCCCTGTGCTCTGCAGAGGAACTGGAGCTCTGGCTGCACAGGAGCTGCTTCATGCCTTGGAGCCCCCGGCCCTGAGGGCAGAGGCTTTGCTGGGTGGGACAGGAGGCCAGGGGGCTGCTCACAGGAGGATCTGCACTGCAGGGGATCACAGGACTTTTCTCTGTTCTCCCTCCCATAACCATTCCGGGTTCGGTTTCCTCTCATTTCTGATCATTTCCCTGCTGCCTGGAGATTCTCCCCTGGGAGGTGTTTCCCTGTCCATGTCTCTTCCCTGTCAGTGCTCACAGACCATCCCACCCTCTGTGCCCTCCCCCTGGCCCTACAGATCCTGCCTGTTCACAGGGCACTGCCTGGGGGCATCTTCCTGTTTGCAGGCTGGAAAACAGGACAGGTCAGATTAAGTGTAAGGTGTCCAGCAAAGGTGATGCTGGTTCTGCATAGGCAGAGGAGAGGCAAGGCATGCCAGGATTCACCTGAAGACCTACTGCAGTTCATGTGTCTCAAGTATTTGTTTAAAATTAAGAACTGCCTTAATCACCGCCCATTCCCCAGAATAGGAGACTGCAAACACAGATTCAGGGAGGTCCCTTATCTTTGTAGTACTCTTTGTCTTCTTCTCCTTGAAACCTCCTCTTGTCAATATTCTGGAATGAGCTGGAGCTGTGAGCAGCCCCGACCCACGGAGAACCCAGCAGCAGAAGGACCCTGCCCTGCCGGGGGTCGCTTGTCCCCCCACAGCTTCTCCCCTCAGTGTTGTTGGGATCTCCCGGGCAGGCTGAGCACTGACCCTGGCAGGCGGCAGAGTCCTGGTGAGCTGGTGAGAATCCCTATGTCCTCTTGTTCTCCCTCTTCACCAGCAAGGTCTCTGAGATCTCTGTGGCTGGAGTCAGAACAAGCAGCAGTGCATGGGGATCAAGTCAGGGGTCACTGGAACTATCACAATCCTTTCCAGTCTATGGGACAGCAGGGGCAGCATCCCAGGAGCTGGGACAGCAGGACGATGTCACAGTGAGGCCACTCTCCACCATCTGTGAAAGCCCACGGAGACTGGGGGGACTCCCTGACCACTGGCAGCTCTCACACAGTGTGTGCACTTTTCAAAATGGCCAGTGGGTGAGCAGGGGAACTAAGGGCTGTGCCCCAGAGCATGTCCACTGGGACCCCATTTCTGGGTGTCTGGAAGAGAAGGTGACGGGGTTTGCCCAGGACAGGTTGTGCCTGTCCATCCTCTTTGCTTTCTGTGAGGAAAGGACAGGGTGGTGGATATGGGCAGAGCAGTGGTGGTCTGTTACCTGGAAGTCAGCAAGGAATCTGGCATCATCCCCCACAATATTCTTGTTCCCAAGGTAGGATATTATGGTCTGTGTCAGTGTGCAAGTAGATGAGTAAAAATCAATGTGGATGACTGGGCTTGGAAAGGTGCTGTAGAAAGGGAGAAACTTTCCAGTCCTGAGGACAGTCAAGCACTGGAAGCTGTTTCCCAGGAGTGAGCACTTACTCTGTCCCTGAAAGTGATGAAGATGTGTTTGGATCAAGCCCTGAGCAATCTGGTCTGACCCTGCTGTGAGCAGGAGTTTGGTCAGGACACCTCCTGTCATCTCATCCAGCCTGAATGATGCTGTCCTTTCATCACCTTTCTGGTTTTCAATTCAGAGAAAATTCTCAGGTTCTCTCTGACTACAAGAATAATTCACATGACGTGCAGGGCTGCTTTACAAGTGCCCCCGAACAGTCCTGACCACATCTTTTGCATCCCTTTTCATTTGCCCCAACCAGGGTCTTCTTTTTGCTGTCCTAATACCCTTCTGGAAAGAACAACCCTCCTTGTTAATCCTTTCATAGCAGGTTGTTCGAGAGGTGTCAGCATCCATGTACCTAGTCTGCACAGCAGCCAGGCAGCAAAGCCACCGTTACAGAAATGGAGATGAGACACTTGACCAGCTCCTTGCACCCAGATATCAGCGTGACATGTCTGCTGAGATTCCTGGGAACCCCTGAACTGTAAGAGCAGAGCATGTGAGTCCTGGTTGGGTATCCTGGCTTGTCTCCTGACCCATGTGGTGCTTCAGGCTGTGAAGAGAATCAAAACCAGCCATTGCACTGGGGTGGTTCCATTTTACACGTGTCACACAGGGCAGATGAAGGGAGCTCAGAACTCCAGACTCTGCGGCACTGTTGGGACTGCAGAGACTGGAAATGCAGGTGACAGTGTGTGTCAGTGCACACACATAAAGATTTGGGCTTCCTTTGATCCTTTGCACTGACCTGGGATCTGTTCCTTGGTCTTCTTTGTCACCCATGCCACCTCCACCTCTCACCAGGAAGAAAGAAGGAGAAAAGTTATGAAAGAAGGATGATTTGGGGGTAATTCTGCCCAAAAGATGTACCATGTCCTGTTCTGTAAGGGTGTCTGAGTTTGCTCAGGTCACCCCTGACTTGAACCCCATCCACTGCTGGGTGTTCTCCAGACTCCTGCCTTCAGGAACAAAGGCCCAGGAGACCTTGCTGGTGAAGATGGAGGCAAAGAAGCCATGAAGAACCTCAGTCCTGTCTGATTCTATTCTTACAAAGTTCAGCAGCAGGTCTATGTTACCCTGGTCTTTTTCTGTAAGGAAGCTGTGTCAGCTCATCTTGCCACCCTCAGCCTCCCCTACAGGTACCAAGTCCAGGGCAGCTTTGGCATCATCCCCACATCCATGGACAAGGTTTCTAAATTCCTCCTTTGCAGCTTCCCCTGCTTCCACCTCTGTGTGCTGCCTTTTTGCCCTGCAGCTTCATCAGTTCAGACAAACACCCTCACGAGATAAATGCTTCATTTCGCTGGTTCTCAGATAGATCATTCTTGTGCTTGGAGCAGCCTGTCCTGAAAGGCTGATCAGATTTCCTGAGCTCCTTCACCTTTCTGAGCTGCTTCCCATGGCACCACCTGAATCAGCACCCCCAGTTTGACAAAGTCTTCTCCTCTGGAGCCCACCAGCCTGTGCTCTGCTGCTGGCCTTCCCCCCTCCCCTCTGGTGCCTGGGACCCCTCTGTGTCCTGGTCACAACAGCCAAGGTGGACACTGATGTTCACATCCCTCACCAGCTATTCCTTGTTTCCCAGTTCCAGATCCAGTTGAGCATCACTCTCATTGGCCCACAATGCAGACATGTTAAGCAGTTGGCCCAAGATCCTTTGGACTGATGGCACTTGCCACTTTGCCAGGCCAGTTAATGTCAGAGCAATTACAGTTCCCCATAGGAACCTGCTCATTGACTGGTGACTTCCTCATGTTGCTGACAGAAGATCTTGTCCATTTCTTCTACATGATCATGTAGTTTGCAACACCCAACACATTGTCACTCTCTATTGGGTTTACATGACAAACCCTTGGAACTGGGGATGACTGTGGGTGTGCTACAGTTGTCACCTCTCTGAGAAGACAACAGGAGTTTGACCAATGTCAGACAGAGCCGATTTCAGCTGCTCCAAGATGGACCCACTCCTTGCCAAATCTGAGCCACTCAGTGATGCTGGCAGCACCTCTGGGATATTGTATTTGAGAAAGAGTAAAAAACGCTGCACAACATCAGGTGGGAGAGAGGAGGGAGGAGATGGGAGAGAAAAGCACTGTAGACACCAAGGTCATATCCCATAGGACCCAAGCAGGTCCTTTAGTAGGCCAAATCCTGCTCTTGGCCTTGTGATCATCTCCCAGGAGCCTCAGCTCCACTTTCCATCCCTGACTGTTCCATCCTGACCAACTCTTTCTGGTTTGTAAGTGTGAAGTCCCACAGGGCACCTCACCCCACTGACTCCTCAGTCACCCGTGTCAGGAAATGTTGTCAATGAGCTCCAAACCCTCCTGGATGGCCGGTACCTTGCAGATATTGGGATATCTCAGGTCTGCCATGAGGGCACGGCCCTGGAAACATGAGGCTTCTTTCATTTGTCTGAAGGAGGCCTCATCTCATTCCTCTTCCTCATCAGTGAGTCAGTAGCTGATGTCCAGTCACCACAACATTGCCCATGTTGTTCTGCCCTCTCATGCTGACTCCTCAACCTTCAGCTGACATTGTCTGTCCCCAGACAGAGCTCCACGCATTCCTGCTGCTCTCTCATATGAAGGGAAACTTCCCCTCAAAGTCCAGACCTCTGACATTTTGAGTATCAGACGCCCAAGGCCCCACAGTTTCTGCAGGAGATGGTATTTGTAGTGCCCTTCAACTCCACATCCTGGTATCTTGGGAGAGACCCCCTTATCAGAATAAGCCGTCTGCATGCAAACATTATGAGCTGAACAAATGGAGCTTCAGTCAAGGGAGAGTGCAGACCTTGAGAAAATCTGGTGTTCACCCATCAGAAAGCTCTAAAGATTTAAAAAGGGAAGTGACCAGTTCTGTATCGGGGCAGGAGAACAACCCCATCCATCAGGACAGAGCAGGACCTGACACGCTGAGCAGTGACCCTGAGGAGAAGGGCCTGGGCACTACAAGGTCCCCACACCAGCCCGTGGTGCACGCTCACCATGAACAAGGCAGCTGCACACGGGGCTGCATGAGGAGGAGCGTGGGGACCCAGACACCTGCAGTTCTCATCCCATTCGGTTCAGCACTGGTGTGACCCACACACACGGGTGTGTGCCAGTGTGCGGCTTCCCAGTTTGGAGCAGCAGGGAGGAACTGCAGAGTGCAGGGCTGTGCCAAGGCAGGTTCAGCACCTTGTGCACATGGTGTGGGGTGCTGAGGGACCTGGGTGCTTTGGCCCCGCAGCGCTGGGGAGGCTGCAGAAGTGCAGGAGTAGCCTGAGAGTGCTTGAAGGGTGGTTTCAGAGATGGAGGATGTTTCTCCACAGTGGGAAAGAGCATGAGAAAGAAATAATGGCCAAAGTGCAGCTGGGGAGGCCCAGGCTGGACATGAGCAGAAAGGAATGTGATGGAAGGGCAGTGCTGTGGGGGAGCAGGTCAGCAGAGGGAGTCTGCATCAGCCCAAGGCTTTGTGCTTCAAGGACCAGCTGGGGAGGATGGAGAGATCTCAGCAAAGGAAGGAAGATGCTCAGACAAGAGCAAGGTGGGGCAGCAGGGGGATGTCTCCAGCCTGCAGGGACAGAGGTGCAGGGGATGCCACAGCACAGGACAGGCTGTCGTGGAGATGATCACGGGATGTAAAGAGGCTGAAAGGCCCACCAGACATGAGCTCCTTCTCCCCTTGGCTATGGCTGTTGTCTGCACCTCTGATGCCTGTGAGGAGACACCTTGTCCTTGCAGCACAGGGGCCTCATGGCCTCCTTGTCCCCAGCCAGGAACCTGGGAGGTGTGGGACCATAGTCCTGCCCTTGGCCTTGCACAGCCCCACATCACACTGTCCCAGGAAGGGCCCTGGGCAACGTGGGAGGGACAGGATCTGACTTCCCATGGTACAAAGTCAGGGGTTGGCTTTTGGTTAAAGAAACACAGCCAGGTTTACGCAGCATCAGAGACATCTTTACTTTGCTTTTCCTGACCTCCAGTTTTCTTCTCTAACCAAGCCTGGATATTGTTTCTCAGTAGGTTCCCTCAGTGGGACCCATTAACAGTACAAGAAACTTTGGAGTTTGAATCTGAATCTGACTTCTTGAGAAGTTTCTTCAACTTCCTCCAGGGTCTGAGGTCCATGGACTCAGCACCAAACCCACCAGAGGGGTCATTAAAGCGCCTTGTGCTGCTCCTGTGCTGCTGAGCTGGGCTGGGCTCCTGGGACACAGGGAGCTCATGGCAGCGGCAGTGCTGCAGGGAGACAGCTCTGCCCAGGAGCAGCTCCTCTGCACACGCAGCAGGGCTGAGGGCTCTGCCTGGGGATCTCAGGAGACGAGCAAGGCAGAGAGAGATTAAAGGTGGTCAGGACTGGGAGGATGACTGAGAGCTCCCTGGAGGAGAAACCTTTGCAGCCCTCGCCATGGTAAGTCTCTGGGTGCGGGGCAGTGCAGCTGTAGCTCCTGGAGGCATCTCCTGAAACTGGCACAGGCACAGCTTGTGGGGTCTGTAAGGACGGGGCTCTTGTCAGGCCGTGTTGAACAGCTGTGAAGGCGGGTGAGCACCCAGGGGTGCCCAGGGCTGTCCTGCAGAGCAGGGTCCCTGCACCCCAGGGCTGTGCCGGGCAGGGACTCTGCCGCCTGCCAGGGTCAGCGCTCAGCCTGCCCGGGAGATCCCATGGCAGCAGCTGTGGGTGGAAGGAGCGACCCCCGGCAGGGCAGGCAGGGAGCTTGTGGGGTTGAAGGGGGCTGTGTGGGTCAGGGCTGCTCAGAGCTCCAGATCCCCCTACAGACATGGCAGAGGGTCCCTCTGAACAAGGACATCGAGACAGGAACAGCTGCAAGGGAAGGAGTCTGTGCTTTCATTTTTCCACCCTTGGTTGGCTGGGTGTGCAGTGGGAGATGGGGATTTATTTCTCTCTTTGGAGCAGACACTGAGACCCCATTTCTCGTTAGGACTGGTCTGAGCTGCTCCTGAGCCCCTGCACACACAGAGCTGCCCCTGGGCAGTGCCAGGAGGTGTGAGCAGGACAGAGCTGAGCACACAGCGGGTGGGACGGGGTCTGTGACACTGACAGGGAGCAGACCAGGGACAGAGACACAGCTGCAGGCAGCACAGACATGGGCAGGACGACTTCACTGCTATCAGAAATGCTGGGGATGGGATTTAGGAACCTCTCTCACATCCTTTCCAGTGCAGACACATTTCCCAGTGCAACCCCTGGTCTCCTCTCCTCCCCAGCAGACCCTCTGCCCCAAAGCCATGGGGTCCAGGTCACGAGTCTCCACATCAGCACCTGGACCTCCAGGTGAAGGGTTCCTGGAACATGGTACTCAAATAAGGTGCTAAAAGTACTTGCTCTCCAGTGTCATGTGAGTGGCAGCAGCACAGCCGGGTCAGGAGAAGGTTCCACAGCATGCCCGTCTGCCTTTCTGTCCTTGCTTTATTTTCTGGTAGCACTGCAGTGTCCTTCCCTGTTTCTCCACCTGTCCCTGGTGCTCTTGCTCTCTGGGGTTGTGGTGGGAGTGTGGGTCAGTTTTTGTTCTGACACCAACACAGGGGTCTTGACCCAGAGGTGTGTTCATAATATCTAGATGCCTAAGCTGCATTTTAAGCTGTGATGAACTGTTTTTTTCAGTTGGTAGAAACAGAATTGGCTGAAACGTCCTTCCATCTGGGAGGAGGTTTTCCATGAGAAACAGCATGTTTATTTTCCTCAGAGAAGTCTTCCCTAACCTGTCACTGTCTTTTCCTCCTTGCACAGGTCCTCATGCCCACAGGCAGCCAATGTCCAACAGCAGCTCCATCACCCAGTTCCTCCTCCTGCCGTTCACAGACACACGGGAGCTGCAGCTCTTGCACTTCTGGCTCTTCCTGGGCATCTACCTGGCTGCCCTGCTGGGCAACGGCCTCATCATCACCACCATAGCCTGGGACCAGCACCTCCACACCCCCATGTACTTCTTCCTGCTCAACCTCGCCCTCCTCGACCTGGGCTCCGTCTCCACCATTGTCCCCAAGTCCATGGCCAACTCTCTGTGGGATACCAGGGTCATTTCCTATGCAGGATGTGCTGCCCAGGTCTTCTTTGTATTTTTCTTGCTTGGTGCAGAGTTTTACCTTCTCACCATCATGTCCTACGACCGCTACGTTGCCATCTGCAAACCCCTGCACTACGGGACCCTCCTGGGCAGCAGAGCTTGTGTCCACATGGCAGCAGCTGCCTGGGCCACTGGGTTTCTCAATGCTCTGCTGCACACGGCCAATACATTTTCACTGCCCCTGTGCAAGGGCAATGCCCTGGGCCAGTTCTTCTGTGAAATCCCCCAGATCCTCAAGCTCTCCTGCTCACACTCCTACCTCAGGGAACTTGGGCTTCTTCTGTTTAGTGTCTGTGTAATTGCTATGTGTTTTGTGTTCATAGTGGTGTCCTATGTGCAGATCTTGAGGGCCGTGCTGAGGATCCCCTCTGAGCAGGGACGGCACAAAGCCTTTTCCACCTGCCTCCCTCACCTGGCCGTGGTCTCCCTGTTTGTCAGCACTGGCATGTTTGCCCACCTGAAACCCTCATCCATCTCCTCTCCATCCCTGGACCTGGTGGTGTCTGTTCTGTACTCGGTGGTGCCTCCAGCAGTGAATCCCCTCATCTACAGCATGAGGAACCAGGAGCTCAAGGAGTCTATAAGGAAAGTGATGACTGTTTGCTTTTCAAAAGCAGTAATGAACTGACCTCCTGCTTCTGCATGTCACTTGTAATATAACTCATACCAGTTCAACCTGAGTTTTGTACGTTTTTTTTTTTTTTTTCTTTGGTTTTAGGTATTCTTTCTTGTATTAATGCTACCCACAACCAAAATTATTTTTCATCTTATATCTGTGTCCATATCTACCTGTCTGGTATGACCCATTGTCTTTTTCTAAATAAGGAGCTGTACTCTCTGTGTGTATAAATGAAATAAAGGATCCCGCACTGACTTGTTTGCCCAGAATCCTCTCTCTGGGATCTCTGGGGCTGCAGGAGCCATGTCTGTGTGCTGTGGGGGAGTGAGCAGGACCCACCCTGAGCTGGGTCTTCTTCCCACCCTGACCAATGTGAATCTGCGGACTCACCCCATGGCCCTGGGCACCACAGTCCACTTGCTCTGCAGAGCAGCACCGCCAGATCGGAGCTGTATGGAGCGTGGTAAGGGGGGCAGGAACAGCTGGCCAGGTCAGCATAGCTCAGCTCTCTTGGGAAAGGGCTCTGTGGGGTGACGGAATGTTCCAAGAGAAGAGTGGGGCACTGTATGTGTGCAGGAAAGACATGGAAAGAGAAACCCTTTGCTGCAGGTGGCAGCTTGGGGCAGGCAGCCCTGGCACTGTGGCAGCAGCTTCTCATGTTTAGTGTTTGTTTTTTTTTTTTTTGAGGGATGTTTTGTGTTCATTGTGGTGTCCTATGTGCAGATCTTGAGGGCCGTGCTGAGGATGCCCTCTGAGCAGGGACGGCACAAAGCCTTTTCCACCTGCCTCCCTCACCTGGCCGTGGTCTCCCTGTTTGTCAGCACTGCCTTGTTTGCCTACATGAAGCCCCCCTCCATGTCCTCACCATCCCTGGATCTGGTGGTGTCAGTTCTGCACTCGGTGGTGCCTCCAGCAGTGAACCCCCTCATCTACAGCATGAGGAACCAGGAGCTGAAAGTGGCCCTGAAGAAGCTGATGCAGTCATTTTTCTGTCGGCAACAATAAGTTACCCGTGTCTCTTCAGAAGTGATTTCCAGTTCATCTCAGGAACCTCCTGTGCATTGCGCATTTTATCTGTGATAACCATGTTTGTCACGGAATTTCTTCACCCACGGCACTTCTCCAGAGCAGTGACTCAGAGGCCTCTCTACCTGTTTCTGGGACCCTGGTACAGCTGATGTCCTGTGTCACTTCTCTGTAATACAGGTGTGGACCCATTTTGAAATCACTGTATTTTTGAAATTGGGGCCATCTTTTTGAAACACCCCACAAAAGGGGATTTCCTCAGTCTCAGTATTTGGAGCTTGGGCTCTTCTTCCAAAGCTGTGGTCAGCCTGAATAAATTTCCCCCACAAGGCCATGCTGCCGTACTTGTGTTTTTCATGGCTCAGGGGAGGACATGGGGCACCATGTTACGTCATGGTGCTGGTTTGAGTGTCCATCTGTGGGTGCCCAGTGCCACCAGTGCTCACCAGTGCCAAGAACAGAGGCACGATCACTTGCCTGGTCCTGCTGGCCACACTATTCCTGATGCATGCTGGGATGCTGGTGGCCTTCTTGGCCACCTGGGCACACGCTGGGTCATGTTCAGTCACTGTCCATCAACACTCCCAGGGCCTTTTCCATCGGGCAGATTTCCAGCTGCTTTTCCCTGAGCCTGTAGTGCTGCCTGGGGTTGTTGTGACCCAAGTGCAGAACCCAGCACTTGGCATGAAATTGAACAAGTCCAAGTGTTGGATTGTTCACCTGGGATGGAGTAACACTGAGTGCAAGTGTAGATTGGGAGAGAGCGGCTGGAGAGCAGCCCTGCAGAAAGGGATCTGGCGTGATGGTTGGCCACAGGGTCAATACGAGCCAACATTGTCCCCCAGCAGTCAAGATGGTAAACGGCATCCTGGGGTGCATCAAACACAGCACGGCCATGTGATCAAAAGAGGTGACTATGCTGCTGTATTCAGCATTGGTGCAGCCTCACCTTGAGTTCTGTGTGCAGTTCTGGGCCCAACATATTTTTACAACAAGAACGTAAAGGTCCTTGAATGCATCTAGACCATCCCCAAGCCCACTGGAGGCCCTTAGAAACAGTTCCTCTCTCCAAATATCCAGCCCAGCTTGTTGCTGCATGAACAACCAGGAGAAACTGCCCCTGGACCCTCATTCCAGACCCCATCTCCTCCACCCCATACAGGCAGTGTTCTCCCCCTTGGCACTGAGGTGGTTCCAAGGACCCAAGAGACACCTGTAGGAGGAGATGTTGGGTGGGGATACGGTGTCCTTCAGTGCTCCTCATGGTGCCTCCTTCTGGCTTTGTGCCACTGGTCACAACCCTCTGAGCCTGGATGTTCAGCCAGTTCTCAGTGGTGCTAAACAGGAACATGCCCATGAGCACATTGGGCTGCACTGGGAGGAGCGTGGCCACCCAGACAAGGGCAGTTATTGCCCATCGTGACTCAGCACTGGTGTGGTCACATCTGGAGCCGTGTGGCCCAGTGAGAGGTTCCCCATTCTGGAGGAACGGGAGGAGCTGTCGTGTGGCCAGAGGAAGTCTGGGTCATGTGTGGAGATGTTGAGAGACCCAAACTTCTTTAGCCTGGTGAAGGGGAGCCTGAGGAAACGTGCTGGTTTTAATGAAATTGAGTTAATTTTCTTCATGCATTTTGAACCTCTCTCCTTCACAACTAGTACAGTCTTTTGTTTAGATTTACTATGAGAATAATGAGATAACGCTGTTCCTTCTCTGGGATAGAGTTCGTTTTGTCTTTTAGCACCTTTACAGTGTTTGCCATTTGCTATGAAAGGAATGCCAGAACTCACTGATATCTTGGCTGTTGTCAGGGAAACCAAGGACTCCTTCGGCCATCCAGCTGTGGATACAGATTGGCAGGAGGAGGAGAAGACACAGACAGGACAGCACCTGGATTGACACGCAGGTTGATCAATGAAATATTCCCTATGATTAGCGCCATGCTCAGTCTAAAGCTGGAGCCGGCTTTTAGGGCTTGTTACATCCGTTACTTTGGGTTTTCCAGCTGGTTTGGTCAGTTCCATTCAGAAGTTTCATTCTGTCAGGAGTTCGATGTCAGTTCCGCCTTTTGCCGTTCTGCCATTTTGCCGTTGGCCTTTGGGCCTTTCTGCCTGTTGCCCTTTTGCTCTCTCTTGCTGGGATGGGCTGTTCAGGACCAAGGTGCTCCCTTCTGCAGGACTGACTGCTCCGTGTGACTGGAGTTACACGGAGGATGGCACTGAGTATATTTTCTTAAATTAATTTATCTACTTCTATTTAACTTACCTTGACTATTGTCAGTGAAACCAAGGAGTTCTCTGGAGTGCAGCTGCAGGTGCAATTGGTAGGAGGGGGCACAGATAGGACAGCACCTTGATTGACATCCAGGTCAATCAATGAGCTATTCTCTACCATTAGCGTCATGCTCGGTATAAAGCTGGAGATGCCTTTTCCAGCCAGTTAGTTTTGGTTTTCTGGCTACATTGGTTAGCTCTGTTCAGAAGTTCCATTCTATTGGGAGTTCAGCGTTAGTTCAGTTTTACGATGTTTTGCGGTTTTTCAATTGGCCCTTGGGCCTCTCTGCCTTTGGCACTTGTACTATCTCTTGCTGGGATCAGCTGTTCAGGACCAGGGTGCTCTCTTCTTTTGGGCTGCCCCTTCAGCACAATGGGAGTTCTGTGGAATATGGCACTGAGTGTCATATATTTTACTTTACGTATATCTTAGTACAAGTATATTATTAATAGTAATGTATTCTTTTTATTGTCTTATTAATTTTTTTGTCTAAACCCACAAGTTTCTCCCTTCCCATTCACTTCTCTCCCTTATCCCACCTGGGGACTGGGAGCAGGATGTGAGCAGCTCTCATGGTCTTAGTTGGTGGCTGTGGTAACACCATGACAAGAAAGGGCAGTAGTAGCTTCAGAAAACTTGAAAATCACTTTCCAAGATGACACCTTTTATTTTATTTTATTCTACTATTTTTGGTAGAGGTAACAGCATGAGAAAGGAAAATGATCAGAAACTGCAGCTCTGGATGTCCAGAGTGGAGCTCAGGATAAAGAAATGTCATTCTGAGCACAGTGCTGTGGTCATTCAGAGGGACTCTGGATCAGCCATGGCTTTGTGTTTCCAGGAAGAGCTGGTGCGGATGGAGAGACAGCAGCACAGGTGGGGACACACTGGGCTGAGAACAAGGTGGGGAAGCGCATGGGGTGTCTGCAGCCTGTGGGGAAACAGCCACAGGCATGGGACAGTGTAGGATGGACTGTGGTGGAGATGGCCAAGGGTGACTCTGGATGTCCCTGCAAGAGCCAAGGTTTTTGTCCCCTTGGCTATGGCTGATGTCCCTGCCTCTGAGGCCTAAGAAGAGACACATCATTGTCATGGCCGTGGCTCCCCATTGCCTCCTTGCACCCCCATGCAGGCCAGGAGGTGTCACACCATTGTCCTGCACTGGGCATCGCACTCCCCACATCCCCAGGAAGAGCCCTGAGCCACCTGTGAGGGACAGGATCTCCCTTCCCAGGGGCAGGGGCTCAAGGCTTGGCCATTGTCCTTCATCAGACAAACCAAGGGCTTTCTCAGCATCAGAGCTGCTGCACTTTGCCTTTGCCTGATGCAATCACAGCCTCCAATTATCTGCTCTAACGAGTCCCTGGGGAGGCTTTGTCAGTAACAGCCCTCAGTGGGGCCCATTAATGCTTCAAGGTACTTTGGAGTTTGTTCTGACTTGGACTCTTGAGCAGATTCTTCAGCCTGTCCTTGGTATCTGAGGTTCATGGACTCAGCACCAAATACGCCACGGGGCTCATTAAAACACAGAAAGACCTAACGAGCAATGCTTCTTTCTTTAATTTCATTCAAATCTTCCAGACATGTAGAACTAACTGGAGAGGTTTCAATGGGACACTTGCTGATGAAGGTTTCAAAGAAGATTTAATGAAGGAGGTTTATTATTTCAAGCTTGTTTTCTGTCATTTTCCAGTGTATAGAAGAAGTGACAGCAGCATTCTACACTGGACATTGATCCCGAGGGTCTCCTGAAGACATCTGGACAGGCAGGAGAACAGTCCCTTGAGGCTGGACACTGTATGGACAACCTGGCTCCTCACCCCCACCCCCAGTCTGCCGGTTCCCTCATTGGCCACCAGAGATTGCATCACTTTTCCTACATCAGTTTAATAAACAGCAAAACACTTTCCTCAGCTGTGTGTGTAAGCTGGATCTGATGAGGTCCAGCATCCACAAGGGACACCCACACAAGAAATGGTTTAGACAGAGAGATAGGAGAGGATGGAAATAAACACAATGAACGTGTTGACTGCCATGTTAATTAGAGCTCTGAAGAACGGGGCAAGTTTGTAACTCCCCTGAGCTCAAAGCAGAAACCAGACAGCTGAGAGGC
This sequence comes from Columba livia, assembly GCF_036013475.1. Lineage (NCBI taxonomy): Eukaryota > Metazoa > Chordata > Aves > Columbiformes > Columbidae > Columba > Columba livia. The sequence goes on along the minus strand of NW_027043340.1, from coordinate 54,306 downwards.
CACTGAATGACCAAAGAGCAAGTGGAGGAGAAACCTGAGAGCACTGGGAAGGGCAAACGTCCAGACAGTGCTGGAAAGTTGTCCTTGGGCAGGGACATTTAATCAGGAGAGGTGGGAACTCCTGAATGACGAGGGAGATGAAATCATAGAGTGTTGGTAATAGAAGTACAGGGGAAGACCAATATTTCTTCTCCTACCCTTAGTGTACTTCCACATAATTAACTTTTTGGCTTTTTTCTTTTAAATTTTGATATGTTATAAAACAACTAAACAAAAATCTCAAATCAAAGAAAATACCAAACCAAACAAAATAAAGAAAAACACCCACAAAACCAAAGCAAAACAAAAACCAAACCAACCAACCAAGAACAACAACCAAAACCAAAACCCAAACCAACCAACGAAACAAACAAACAAAAATGCCAAAACAAAAAAGCAACAGCAAAATAGTTGACGTTTCCAGACAGACATCAGTCATCAGCTGTCTCACCATAAACAGCCAGGGCCATTTTAGGGGCCCAGTGTACCTGAGGTGCTGTCCTGGGACTGGCATCTCTCACACAGGACCTGGGGAGACCAGAGCACCTTGCAGTGCAGGTGGAGCCTGGGCAGGGGTTCCCAGGGCATCTACACTGGCAGCAGGTGTTTGTGTCCCTGGAGCTGAAGACATTTGTGTCATAAACCCATGCCCAGTTCTGGAGAACTCTTTCCTTTCCAAAGAAAAGAGACTCCCCTACAAAGACTTTAAAATGAATGAATGAATAAATAAATAAATAAATAAATAAGCAAATAAATAAATAAGTAAATAAATCAGTAAGTAAATAACTAACTAACTAAATAAGTAAATAAATAAGTATGTAAATAAGTAAATAAGTAAATAAATACTTAAATACTTAAATACATAAATACTTAAATACATAAATAAATACATACATTAATAAATAGAAATAAAGAAAGAAAGAAAGAAAAAGAAAGAAACAAACAAACAAACAAAGAAACAAAGAAAGAAACAAAGAAACAAAGAAAGAAACAAAGAAAGAAAAAGAAGGTTGACACGCTCCTTTGCTTTGGATCTTTGTCTTCAGTTCTTCTTATTTTAATATCCATTGACATCAACTGACATCTGATGGGCCTACAGGCATGAAGCCAAGATCATGTTGTGTCTTGCACAGCGCCCCATGCCCTCTGAACCTTCCCTGCCCAGGACTCCTCACACGTTGCCCAGAGCGAGTCACACTGAGGGGTTGGCTGGTTCACTGGCTGAGATGTTGGTTTAGATGGTCACCTACAGCACAGGTGGATCCTGCCCCATCATCGCCTGCTCTGCTCCAGTCTGAAACAGAGCCCAACATCATAATGGGATCATGAGAGAACTGAGGTTGAAGGGACCTCAGGAGTCTGCAGTCCAACCTGTCACCAACTGGTCACACCAAGGTGTTCAAGCCTTGATTCAATCAGAGCTTTAGCAGGACTAGAGAAGTGATCATCCCTTTGTACTGGGCACTGGTGAGGCTGCACCTTGAATCCTGGAGGCAGTTTTAGGCCCCTCATGGCAAGGAAGACATTGAGGTGCTGGAGAGCGTTCAGAGGAGGTGACAAGGCTGGTGAAGGGTCTGGAGCACCAGTCTGACGAGGAGCGGTTGAGGGAGCTGGGGCTGTTCAGCCTTGAGAACAGGAGGCTGAGGAGAGACCTTATTACTCTCTACAGCTGCCTGAAAGGAGGTTTTATCATGGAGGGTGTTGGTCTCTTCTCCCAAGTAGCAAGTGACAGGACAAGAGGAAATGGCCTCAAGTTGCACACGGAGAGGTTTAGATTGGATATTAGGAAAAAATTCTTCATGGAAGCCACCAGTGATTGAAATGCCAGAGAGGTTTTAGATCCAAATAATATTTCAGGGACACATACACAAAGGATACAACTGGAAACAGAATTTTCTTTTATTTTTTTATTTATATTTATATTTATTTTATTGAAATTACAGATTTTAATAGAAGAAGGAGAAGGAGGAGAGCTGGCTCCTGCTGCAAACTTGCCCAGGGAGAAAGAACCCGAGAAAGCCAGGGCACGAGTGTTGCCTTGGAGGGCAAGAGCAGTGGGCATGAACCGAGCCAAAAGGGCCCAGAGGAGCTCTGACAGGTGGTCATGCTCAATGCTGCAGAGGAAGGCAAAAAAACCCCGGGGACCAGGGCCAGTCTGCCCCGGGGGAAAATTCCTTCCTGACCCCAACACTGGCGATCGGCTGTTCCCTGAGCATTTGAGCAAGACCTGGCTCCTCGGCCCACAGGCTGGTCATGCCTCCCAGAAGACCACAGAATAATAGAAGGATAGAATGATAGGATGATGATGTCTCCTCTCTTCTCTTCTCTTCTCTTCTCTTCTCTTCTCTTCTCTTCTCTTCTCTTCTCTTCTCTTCTCTTCTCTTCTCTTCTCTTCTCTTCTCTTCTCTTCTCTTCTCTCCTCTATGTGGGTTTGGGACACCGCCAAGTCCTTAGAGTTTTAAGCGTTTGTGCACGTAGTTCTCAGACGGATGCTTTGGTTGTATAGAGCATCAAGATTTAGGGCCAGGCATAGTGGGGTATCTAATCCCAGTTTGTGCCCTGGCTTTCATGGAGTTTATTAAGTCATACGAATTAGGGCCATCTTTAGGGCGGTTTTAAGTGTATCTTAAGCTTATGACAGCTCAGCTACGTTTTGACCTTAATTAATGTGATAAGCATGAGTCCAATCTTTACGCCGCAAACGATTAGTTTGGGTCTCTTGTGGGACCGCGGTGGCTGGCACAAGATTTACCAACCCTGAGTTGCTATAACTAGGTCAAGTTTACACTTATTGCTTAATGTTGATTACTGCTGAGTACCCGTGGGGGTGTGGCTAAGCAAGGCGTCTTGGGCTGCTATGGGCGTGCCTGATGCCGGCTCCTTTTGCCTACGGTGTAGGAGTCAAGGGCATTTACACTGGGGCACGGATACTTGCATGTATATGTCTAGTGAGAACTAATGGTAAGGTTAGGACTAAGTCTTTTGTTCCTGGGTGGGTGTGGGGCCGTCTTGGCATCTTCAGTGCCATGCTTTAACTGTAAGCTACAGGGACGTTTTGTTTGTTTGTTTGTGTTTATTGCTCACTGGTTGTCTGTGTAGCTTAAAATTGGCTAGTGCTTGGGGCGAAGGTTGATGTGTGTATGGATGATAGAAAGTGCGGCTTAAATTGGTTAGTGCTTGGGGCGAAGGTTGATGTGTGTATGGATGATAGAAAGTGCGGCTTAAATTGGTTAGTGCTTGGGGCGAAGGTTGATGTGTGTATGGATGATAGAAAGTGCGGCTTAAATTGGTTAGTGCTTGGGGCGAAGGTTGATGTGTGTATGGATGATAGAAAGTGCGGCTTAACTTGGTTAGTGCTTGGGGCGAAGGTTGATGTGTGTATGGATGATAGAAAGTGCGGCTTAAATTGGATAGTGCTTGGGGCGAAGGTTGATGTGTGTATGGATGATAGAAAGTGCGGCTTAAATTGGCTAGTGCTTGGGGCGAAGGCTGATGCGTGTATGGATGATATAAAGTGCGGCTTAAATTGGTTAGTGCTTGGGGCGAAGGCTGATGTGTGTATGGATGCTTCCCATGGCACCGCTTGTATGAGTCTCCCAAGTACATCAAGGACTCCTCCTCCGGAGTCCCAGGTCTGTGCTCTGCTGCTGGCCTCACTCGCTGCCCTTTGGCACCTGGGACCCCACTATGTCCTGGTTATGACAGCCAAGGCTGACACTGATTATCACATCCCTGATCAGCTCTTGCTTGCTGGGCAGGACCAGGTCAAGGTGAGCATCAGGGCTTTGACAAGACATGGGGCACCTCCTGGAAGTGCACATTTGGACCACAGTACCTCAGCTGGGGCACCATAGTAGAGCATTTGGCTCAGAAGCCTGTTCAGTGCTACACCACCTGGGATCCCACTATCTAAAGGGACACAGATTGGCTCTGTGATACCCCTCTTGTAGTGCCAGACCTAATAAACAGCATTTTAAACTATACCTCACAGACTCTGAGTTGATTTTTTACTGGGATCATAACAGATCAGCATCAACTGGAGAAAAACACCCTCCCAGCACTCTTGGATGCAAACCCTCTGGTCCCAAGGGCTGGTAAGGCTGCAGTTTGCTCATGAAACCCCTGGACTGATCCCCATCCACCACAATTGTTGCCCTCCAGAGTCCTGCCTGAGAGCACAAAGGCCTGGAAGACCTTGCTGGTAGCAACTGATGCAAAGACAGAGTATCTCAGGTCTATCTACACCTTGTCTTACTAAATTCAGTAGTAGTCTCACAGTATTTAGGATTCTTCTTCAGGTGTTAATGAAGTAGTAACAGCTTATCTTGGTGTCCTTCAATTCCTTTTGGAGTTTCAATTGTGTTTTGATATGAACCATGACTGTGCTTGGAGGACTGTTTCACAGCAGGATCCCCTAGAGCTCCAGGGACACCTGGAGGAGCCCAGAGGGGACAGAGAAAGGGACATCAAGGGCTGCTCCTGTGCTGCTGAGCTGGGCTGGGCTCCTGGGACACAGGGAGCTCATGGCAGCGGCAGCGCTGCAGAGAGACAGCTCTGCCCAGGAGCAGCTCCTCTGCACACGCAGCAGGGCTGAGGGCTCTGCCTGCAGCACCGAGGGCACAGGAGCCAGGCACAGAGAGATTAAAGACGACATGGGGTGGAGGATGCTGAGAGCTCTTTGAGAGACAAATCTTCACAGCCCTTAAAAGAGTAAGTTTCTGGCTATAGCCCAATTCAGCTGCAGTTCCTAAAAAGATCCTAAAGCTGGCACATCCCACAGCCTATGGCATCTGTCAGGAGGGTCCTTGCAGTTTCTCCAGTGTAGAGAAAACAGATGTTATAGAGAGCTGAGCTTCTCTGCTGTACCTTCATAGGTATTTCGTCTTCCCACCAAAGTTACTGTCATAAAACCAGTTCTTGTCTATCCTAAGCTATCCCCCCGTCCTTGATGTATCAATCCTGTATCAGTCCCTCTGTCCTTGATGTCTCACATAGCATGCGGTACTTGCTTCTTGTATTTTTCCACTAGAGCTTGTTCTCACACTGTCGACTCTTGCAGTTTCCCACAGGTCCAATCTTAGCGCACTGCCACATCTCCCCTTTGTGTTTAATAAGTGCATAGCCATAGCAGTGTGTAATTGCATAGCTATTACCTGATTAAACCTTTTTTCAATCATTTCTTGTAACTAGATGCCTCTTTAAGACCGTTTAAAAACCCAGTTGGAGATTCCTTACAATCCTGTTTAATCTAAAGAAGTTATGGCTTATTTATAGCTTTAGGTATAGTGTGTCTAATCCCGTATAAAATCCGCAGTCAATAACAATTCAGCCTGTAACTAGATTTAAGAATGTTACGATCCCACCCTGGATCAACCAAGGGACAATTTTGATTTAAGTTCCCTGTATATTCCCTGCCAATATCTGCCCTATACAAAAGTATTTCAATCTCTTTCCCTGATTATCCTGTTCAAGGGTCAAAACAAATGGATCTGAAGGGGATAAATATAATGCCTATGTATCCTTATTTATTGTGACCAGAGCCATAGGCTGGGCTGGACAGTGCCAACAGACCGCCATGGAAATAAGACTCGCTTTGAATCCATTCCCAAAGCACAGCCAGGCAAATGATGACTCTTCCCAAATGAGCAAAAAGAGTCCATTGCTGCTACTGCAGTCATGTTTCCTTTGGTACCCAAACCAAGATCCACAGTTGGCCATCTGTACAGGGGATGCAAAATGCACTCCAGCCGCAGGGTAAACCTTCCACACCTCCTGTGTGACTTGCACCTTTCTCGGAGTTATTTGCCTACCTTGATTGGTGGGAAGAGGTTCAGAACTTATGGAAAGCCTTTAAGAGATACTCTTTTGAGTACTGAAAGAGTAAGGAAGCTACTGCCATTTTGGACATTTGCGTCAAAACTCATACACACATGGGATAGTGTGTGCTGTGTGACATGGATTTCTTTTTCTCCTTGTTCTCCTTTTTAGTAATGCCTGAGATCTTTGCTTTGGAAAAAACGTACCTAAACAAAAGAATCTGAGAACAAAAGTCCTGATCAGAGAGAAGGTCCATCTGGGCCAAGACTCGGTCTCCAAAGCTGCCAGCCATCCGTGTCTACAGGGTCTTGGGGTGCTCAAAGGCCTCAGTGGCTGGGACCGGCCTCCCTGGGGACCATCTCCTGCAGGGGCCCAGGGGCCGTGTCTCAGCTCAGCCTGGGACCTCTGGTGCCTGCCTGAGCCGTGTTGTAGGTGTGTGTGCCTGTCTCTGCCCCATCTCCTGGACGGGCCTGGGCCCTGCCCTGCAGAGAGCGGCTCTCCTGGATGGAGTCCTCAGGCCTGGCTCAGAGCTCATCGTGCTCCAGGCACAGCTGCTGAGCACAACCATGCTGTGCTGTGCTGTGCTGTGCTGCTCTATTCTGTACGCTCACAAGGAGTCCAATAAAGATGTGACTGTTCGACTGAAATGCCAGAGAGGTTTTAGATCCAAAACCAGTTTCAGGGACACAGACACAAAGGATACAACTGGAAACAGAATTTTATTTTTTTTTTATTTATATCTATATTTATTTTATTAAAATTACAAATTTTAATAGAAGAAGGAGAAGGAGGAGAGCTGGCTCCTGCTGCAAACTTGCCCTGGGAGAAAGAACCCGAGAAAGCCAGGGCACGAGTGGTGCCTTGGAGGGCAAGAGCAGTGGGCATGAACCGAGCCAAAAGGGCCCAGAGGAGCTCTGACAGGTGGTCATGCTCAATGCTGCAGAGGAAGGCAAAAAAACCCCGGGGACCAGGGCCAGTCTGCCCCGGGGGAAAATTCCTTCCTGACCCCAACACTGGCGATCGGCTGTTCCCTGAGCATTTGAGCAAGACCTGGCTCCTCGGCCCACAGGCTGGTCATGCCTCCCAGAAGACCACAGAATAATAGAAGGATAGAATGATAGGATGATGATGTCTTCTCTCTTCTCTTCTCTTCTCTTCTCTTCTCTTCTCTTCTCTTCTCTTCTCTTCTCTTCTCTTCTCTTCTCTTCTCTTCTCTTCTCTTCTCTTCTCTTCTCTTCTCTTCTCTTCTCTTCTCTTCTCTTCTCTTCTCTTCTCTTCTCTTCTCTTCTCTTCTCTTCTTCTCCTCTCCTCTCCTCTCCTCTCCTCTCCTCTCCTCTCCTCTCCTCTCCTCTCCTCTCCTCTCCTCTCCTCTCCTCTCCTCTCCTCTCCTCTCCTCTCCTCTCCTCTCCTCTCCTCTCCTCTCCTCTCCTCTCCTCTCCTCTCCTCTCCTCTCCTCCTTTCTTCACCTCTTCCCTCTCCCTCTTCTCTCTCCTTCTTCTCCTTCTCCCTCCTTTCACTAGCAGTACATGCTGAGGAAATTGCTGACAAACACTTGTAACCTTGCCCAGATTAGCCATTCGCTCCATCACCTTGTGCAAAGGACGCATCTACCTTCTGGTGGCCGGGAGAGCACCGTGCCCCCTTAAACCACTCTGCATTCCACTTCCTACAGCTGCTGACCCTAGCTCCCCACTCCATCAGGACGGTGAGCTCTGCAGTGCTCCTCAAGAAGTAATTCCCTTCATTTTGCTACTGCTATTCAGCTGAAAAGGATGTTCCTCTTCCTCTTCCTCTTCCTCTTCCTCTTCCTCCTCCTCCTCCTCCTCCCTCTCCTCTTCATCTTCCTCCTCTTCCTCTCTTCTCTCTTCTCTCTTCCTCTCTTCTCTCTTCTCTCTTCTCTCTCTTCTCTCTTGTCCTCTTGCTTCACCTCTTCCCTCTCTCTCTCCCTCTCCCTCTTCTTCTCTCTCCCTCTTTTCCTTCCCCCTCCTTTCACTACCAGTGCATGCTGGGGAAATCCCTGACAAACACTTGGAACCTTGCCCAGCTTACCCATTCACTCCATCACCTTGTGCCAACGACGCATCTACCTTCTGGTGGCCGGGAGAGCACCCGGCCCCCTTCAAACCACTCTGCATTCCACTTCCTACAGCTGCTGACCCTAGCTCCCCACTCCATCAGGACGGTGAGCTCTGCAGTGCTCCTCAAAAAGGCATTCCCTTCATTTGGCTACTGCTATCCAGCTGAAAAGGATGATCATCCATCAGATGAACCTGGAAGGTTGCCCTGCTGGGAGATGGCCTTGCAGCGGAGAAACTCCAGCTGCCTCGTCCAGCTCTTCCTCCTTCAGCCCCTGTCAAGGGATTCCACCGGCTCCTCAAGGACTTCCTCTCCGATGTCTTCAGGCTGCCTCCAGGCCAGCTCTGGCAGCAGACACGGGACGCTGCTCCCTTTTATACTGCCCCGGGGCATTGTGACATCAGCATTGCCCCGTGGTCGCATTGTGACACGGAGGTGACATGGGCCCCCAGTGTCCCACCCCGTCTGCTGCCCATGCACCCAGCACTCCTTGGAGGAAGGACTTCGGGGTGCTGCTGGCCCCGAGGCTGTCCTTGTGCCCAGGAGGCCCAGGGCACTGTCCCTGCTCTTGGTGGCCATGCACTGGGCATGGCTGAAACCACCTGGGTGGTGGGATGACGGGTGGTCTGGCAAACGTCAGCCTTTGTGTCCCCAGGTGATGGACACTGCTCATGTGCCTCTGCAGAGAGTGGCAGGAGCTGGATCCCCTTCTCGGGACAGACTCCTTCCAGGAGAGACACAGACACAGGGGGAACTCATCAGGGCTTTACGGCGTTTCACTGGGCATCAGTTTTGACATATTGGGTGCTGTCCTGTGACTGCCCTTTCTGCACAAATTATCGTAAAAACACAACCAGTTAAAGCAACAGCACTCGACATAAAACCCACCCCCAAACACAAAACACCCACACTGACCACAGGAAAAGCCTTGAAAAACATTGGAGAAAGATCTACCAGGTCCCAGGGGTCAGGGCTCAGCCATTCTGGTGATGAACAAGCATCAAGGGCTGACATGGCATCAGAGCCACCTCCACATGGTCCTCACCACCTGGAACCAGTGTCTCCAAGTCTTTCCTTCAGCAGCCTCCAGGGACAGGGACCTGCACTGGTTGTTTCCTTCACAGCTGTGTCAGTGATGGCCCTTCATGGGGTCCAAACACCCTCAGAAACTTGGGGTTTGCTTCTGCCTTTCACTTCATTGGAGGTTTGTTCAGTTTCAGTAGCTGCAGTTCAGAATTACGACACCAGAGGGCTCACTAACATCTAATATGCTCTTACAAACCAAGGCTCTGTGCATCATTATCCTAAAGGCTTCAAGTCTGGTGTGGATGATTAGAGAGATTTCAGGAATAGGCAAACAGAGAGCATTTCCATAATAAATAGCAATACAGCCAAATTTATTCTATTTCCATCCCTGCTTGCCCTTCCCTCCCTTTCCAGAACAGGTGGTATGAGTAGCCTCCAGTTCATATCGATGTGTTGCATCTCCTGATGAAGATTGAGTATGTCAGAAAAGTATGTAACTAAATCACCATGTGAGTGAGGAGACAGGCCAGGACACCTCAAGAGGAGTCACACTCCTCTGGACCAAGAGGTGGGTGTTCCTGGCAATCTCAGGTGCCACAGCACAGAGACACTTCTGTTCAGGAGCTGGTCAAGTGACCCATCTCCTGTTCTGTAACAGTGTCTGAGTTTGCTCAGGTCACCCCTGACTTGAGCCCCATCCACTGCTGGGTGTTCTCCAGACTCCTGCCTTCAGGAACAAAGTCCCAGGAGACCTTGCTGGCGAAGATGGAGGCAAAGAAGCCATGAAGAACCTCAGTCCTGTCTGATTCTACTCTTATGAAGTTCAGCAGCAGGCCCACGTTCACCCTGTCTATTCTCTTACTGCAAGTGAAGCTCTGTCAGCTCATCTTGCTGCCCTTCCCGTGCAGGTATCAAGTCCAGGGCAGCTTTGTCATCATCCCCACATCCATGGACAAGGTTTCTAAATTCCACCTTTGCAGCTTCCCCTGCTCCCACCTCCTCTGTGCTGCCTTTGTGGCCTGGAGCTCCATCAGTGCAGAGGAGCAGCCTCACAAGATAAATGCTTCTGTTCATGGGTACTTGGAGAGATCATTCTTGTGCCTGGAGCAGCCTGTCCTGTAAGGATTATCAGATTTCCTGAGCTCCTTCACCCTTCAGATCTACTTCCATGGCACCACTTTGCCCACCATCCCCCATTATGTCCAAGTCTCCTCCTCTGGAGCCCACCAGCCTGTGCTCTGCTGCTGGCCTTCCTCCCTCCCCTCTGGTGCCTGGGACCCCTCTGTGTCCTGGTCACAACAGCCAAGGTGGACACTGATGTTCACATCCCTCACCAGCTATTCCTTGTTTCCCAGTTCCAGATCCAGTTGAGCATCACTCTCATTGGCCCACAATGCAGACACGTTAAGCAGTTGGCCCAAGATCCTTTGGACTGATGGCACTTGCCACTTTGCCAGGCCAGTTAATGTCAGAGCAATTACAGTTCCCCATAGGAACCTGCTCATTGACTGGTGACTTCCTCCTTGAGTTGCTGACATAAGATCTTGTCCATTTCTTCTACATGATCATGTAGTTTGTAACACCCAACACATTGTCACTCTCTATTGGGTTTACATGACAAACTCTTGGAACTGGGGGTAGGTGTGGCTGTGCTACAGTTGTCACCTCTCCGGGAAGACAACAGGAGTTTGACCAATGTCAGACAGAGCCGATTTCAGCTGCTCCAGGATGGACCCACTCCTTGCCAAATCTGAGCCACTCAGTGATGCTGGCAGCACCTCTGGGATATTGTATTTGAGAAAGGGTAAAAAACACTGCACAACAGCAGGTGGGAGAGAGGAGGGAGGAGATGGGAGAGAAAAGCTCTGCAGACACCAAGGTCATATCCCACAGGACCCAAGCAGGTCCCTCAGCAGGCCAAAGCTTGCTCTCCTGAAATCCTGCTCTTGGCCTTGTTCTCATCTCCCAGGAGCCTCAGCTCCACTTTCCCATCCCTGACTGTTCCATCCTGACCAACTCTTTCCGGTTTGTAAGTGTGAAGTCCCACAGGGCACCTCACCCCACTGACTCCTCAGTCACCCGTGTCAGGAAGATGTTGTCAATGAGCTCCAAACCCTCCTTGTCCCCAGCCAGGAACCTGGGAGGTGTGGGACCATAGTCCTGCCCTTGGCCTTGCACAGCCCCACATCACACTGTCCCAGGAAGGGCCCTGGGCAACGTAGGAGGACAGGATCTGCGTTCCCAGGGCTGGGGGTCAGGGCTTAGTCCTTTGGTTAATGAAACACATCCAGGGTTACGCAGCATCAGAGAGACCTTTACTTTGCTTTTCTGACCTGTCATCTCTACCTCCAGTTTTCTGCTCTAACCAAACTCTGGGGTCAGTTCTTCAGTTGTGTCCCTCAGGGGGACCCATTAATATTACAGGAAACTTTGGAGTTTGCATCTGACTTTGACTTCCTGAGAAGTTTCATCACCTTCCTCTCAGGGTCTGAGGTCCATGGACTCAGCACCAAACCCACCAGAGGGGTCATTAAAGCGCCTTGTGCTGCTCCTGTGCTGCTGAGCTGGGCTGGGCTCCTGGGACACAGGGAGCTCATGGCAGCGGCAGCGCTGCAGAGAGACAGCTCTGCCCAGGAGCAGCTCCTCTGCACACGCAGCATGGCTGAGGGCTCTGCCTGGGGATCTCAGGAGACGAGCAAGGCAGAGAGAGATTAAAGGTGGTCAGGACTGGGAGGATGACTGAGAGCTCACTGGAGGAGAAACCTTTGCAGCCCTCGCCATGGTAAGTCTCTGGGTGCAGGGTAGTGCAGCTGTAGCTCCTGGAGGCATCTCCTAAAACTGGCACAGGCACAGCTTGTGGGGTCTGTAAGGACGGGGCTCTTGTCAGGCCATGTTGAACAGCTGTGAAGCCGGGTGAGCACCCAGGGGTGCCCAGGGCTGTCCTGCAGAGCAGGGTCCCTGCACCCCAGGGCTGTGCCGGGCAGGGACTCTGCCGCCTGCCAGGGTCAGCGCTCAGCCTGCCCGGGAGATCCCATGGCAGCAGCTGTGGGTGGAAGGAGCGACCCCCGGCAGGGCAGGCAGGGAGCTTGTGGGGTTGAAGGGGTTCCTCCTCCTGCCATTCACAGACACACGGGAGCTGCAGCTCTTGCACTTCTGGCTCTTCCTGGGCATCTACCTGGCTGCCCTCCTGGGCAACGGCCTCATCATCACCACCATAGCCTGGGACCAGCACCTCCACACCCCCATGTACTTCTTCCTGCTCAACCTCGCCCTCCTCGACCTGGGCTGCATCTCCACCATTGTCCCCAAATCCATGGCCAACTCTCTGTGGGATTCCAGGGTCATTTCCTATGCAGGATGTGCTGCCCAGGTCTTCTCTTTTTGTTTCTTGCTTGGTTCAGAGTATTTTCTTCTCACCGTCATGTCGTACGACCGCTACGTTGCCATCTGCAAACCCCTGCACTACGGGACCCTCCTGGGCAGCAGAGCTTGTGTCCACATGGCAGCAGCTGCCTGGGCCACTGGGTTTCTCAATGCTCTGCTGCAAACAGCCAATACATTTTCACTGCCCCTGTGCAAGGGCAATGCCCTGGGCCAGTTCTTCTGTGAAATCCCCCAGATCCTCAAGCTCTCCTGCTCACACTCCTACCTCAGGGAAGCTGGGTTTCTTCTAGTTGGCTTTTCTTTCGCTTTTGGCTGTTTTGTGTTCATTGTGGTGTCCTATGTGCAGATCTTGAGGGCCGTGCTGAGGATCCCCTCTGAGCAGGGACGGCACAAAGCCTTTTCCACCTGCCTCCCTCACCTGGCCGTGGTCTCCCTGTTTGTCAGCACTGCCATGTTTGCCTACCTGAAGCCCCCCTCCATCTCCTCCCCAAGCCTGGACCTGGTGGTGTCTGTTCTGTACTCAGTGGTGCCTCCAGCAGTGAACCCCCTCATCTACAGCATGAGGAACCAGGACCTCAAGGATGCCTTGAAGGTACTAATAGCTGGATTCTTTTCAAAGGCATTACACTTCCCATCATCTGTATATCACTCATGACATGACTCATGACAGGTCCAACCTGTCTTTTTTGTATTTTGTAGTTTTAGATTAATTTTTGGAGTTCGGGGAAGGCTTGTTTGGTTTTGCTTTTTTAACTCCGATAATATTGCCCTCAAAGAAATGTTATTTTTCATCCCACATCTCTGTCCACCTTTATAGATCAAGTCAAAGACCTTGTAAATGGAAGTCGTGTTTCTGTGTATTTAAAGAAATTAAATGACCCTGCAGTGAACTGTTTGTCTGAGATCCTTCCTCTGCAGCCTTTGTGAAGCTCAGCACAAGGTGTCTGTGTGTGAAGATGCAGGAAACAGTTACAGCAGAGCAGCTCTGCCAGGCAGCGCCAGCCTTGTTCTTCCCAGAGTCCTTCTCTTTCCACTCCCACACTCTCCTTCTCAGCCCTTGTCTTGCTGCAAGGCCTGAGCGCTCCCAAGGCTTGGTCGCCGTCCTGCTGTGTGTCAGTCCTGTGACCAGGACAGGTGGTGGGCACTCCTGTGACAGAGCCGGCCTCAGAACAGCATCTCCATCAGCAAGGGCATCTCCTTAGCACAGTGCCTGGAGGGTTAGTTCTTCTTCCAAAGTTTCTTGAAGAACATTTCTTAGCAACAGACTCTCAAGAGGCTCGTTGCTTTGCTTGTTTCTCTGTTGGCTCAGTGTGATGAGATCATGGTCCCAGTGTGGCTTTCGAGGGACTTCAGGCTAGTTGCTCAGGTGTTGCTTGTTGGTGGCCAGCACCCATGCACAAGGTGAATAAGGCAGGGTCCCTCTGAGCACCCTCCATGGCCACCCAAGAGCTTGTGTGGGAGGTGGTCAGTGGCAGTGACCACCATCAGCTGGGGCTGCCTCCCAGCCTGACCAGTATGGCCCCGCAGAGTCACCACAGCCCACTTGCTCTACAGAGCAAAACCCCCAGCTCGGGGCTGTGGGCAGCGTGGGGACAGGGTGCAGGAATGGCAGCCAGGCCGGTGCAGGTGTGCTCTCCTTGGGCAAAGGCTCTGTGGGGAGATGAGACATCCCAGGAGAAGAGCAGGGCACTGTTTGTGTGCAGACATGGAAAGAGAAACCCTTTGCCTGTGGGTGACAACTTGGGTCAGGCTGCGCTGTCCCTGGGGCAGCAGGAGCTGCCTGAAGAGCCCCGGGGCCAGGACTCGGTGCTGTCCTGGGGAGCAGGGCTGGCATGGGGAGCTGAAGAATTCCTGGTGTTGGGATATCCTGAGTGCCGCAGCCAGAGAGACACTGTCACTGATCGCTGTTTCCCCCATTTCATTCTACAAGGCCTGCCCAGATGAGCTTCTCTGCTGGGCTGGGCTGGAAAGTGCCCCAGAGAGGGAAACACCAGTGAAAACTGAAGTGTGTGAGCGTGCAGGGTGGGGGCACCAAACTGGGAGGAAGGGCTGACACACCAGAACGCTGTGCTCCCATCCATCGAGACCTGGACAGGTTGAAGGACTGGACAGAGGAGAACCCAAGTTCTACAAGGGCAAGTCCTGCACCTGGGGAGGAATAACCCCAGGCACCAGTACAGGTTAGGGGCAGAGCTGCTGGAAAGCAACTCTGCGGAGAAGGACTTGGGAGTTCTGGTTGACAACAGGTTGACCATGAGTCAACAATGTGCCCTTGTGGCCAAGAAGGCCAAAGGTACCTGGGGTGCATTGCAAAGAATGTGACCAGCAGGTCAAGGGAGGTGAAGCCTCCTCCTCTACTCTGCCCTGGTGAGGCCGCATTTGTAGTTACTGGGTCCAGTTCTGGGCTCCCCAGTTTAAGAAGGACAAGAAATTACTGGAGAAAGTCCAGTATTGGGCTACAAAGATGACGATGGGTCTGGAGCATCTTTCTGATGAGGAGAAACTGAGAGAGGGGTTTGTTCAGCTGGAGAAGAGAAGTTGAGAAGGGATCTTATCAATGTTTATAAATATCTCAAGGGTGGGTGCAAAGAGGAAGGACCAGACTCCTTTCACTGGTGCCCAATGATAGGATGAGGGGCAACGGGCACAGGCTGAAGAACAGGAGGTTCCATCTGTATAATGAGGATAAACTGCCTTACTTGGAGGGTGACAGAGCCCTGAAACAGGCTGCCCAGAGCAGGTGTGGAGTCTCCTTCTCTGGAGACATTCAAACCCACCTGGACATGATCCTGTGCGATCTGCTCTGGGTGAACCTGCTTTAGCAGGTGAGTTGGACTGGATGATCTCCAGAGGTCTCTTCAACCCAAACAAGTCTGTGATTCTGTGGGGCACACAGCAGTGGTCTCGCATGGCCAGGCCTGCTGGGAGAGACATGAAAGACCAGGAGAGCAGGGTCTGGTCTGTGCCCATGTTCCTGGACACGCTGTGGCAGCTGTCCCAAGGCATTCGTCACAGATCAGCCCATTGCAACCACCATTTTGATTATTGTCCTCTCACCACACCTGAGAGAGGTTGTTTGTCCCTCCGTGGAAGGACTCTGAATGACTAGGTCAGAACTCTGAGTGTGCACAGAAAGGACATATAAGCATCCATATAGTGTTTGTGGGGGGAAATGAGCCCAAATGAGCACAAATGCCTCAGCTATCGCTGTGGAGGACACTGAGGCCCGTGGGACAGGTCAAGGTCACTTCATGTTGAGAATAACTTCCCCAAGAAACCACCTGAATGCAGCACTGGGGTGTGATTCCTTGAACTGAGGTCAGTGGGACCTCCCTGGAGACCTGATACAGCTTCACCACCCAGACCCAGCTGCTGCCCGGCTTTCTGAATGATGACGGCACCATCTCTGCTTGCAGCACTGTCACTACTATTTCCTGCAGCTCTTGCCTGTATTGAGTGCTGAGGTGTTGCGTTGTTTGTTTCTTTGTTTTCTGGTGGCCACATCCTGCAACCAGTGTTGTCCCTAAGCCAGCCACTTCATTTTGCAAGAGTCACAGGCTGCATAGCCAGTCTTCAGAAGGCAGCTGCACCTCGGATATGGGGATTTCTACCCCTGCAGTCACCACTTCCAGCCCCTTTACCAGAGTTGTCACCCTCCTCTGATGTCTCACCTGCGTGTTGATGTCTTCCTTGTCATTTAAGGTGCGACCTCATCAGTGCCGAGTATGAGGGAATGATCACGCCTCTAGTCCTGCTGGCAACAATATTCCTGATAGAAGCCAGGAGGCTGGTGGCCTCTTTGGCTACGTGGGCACACTCTGGATCATGTTCAGCTGCTGTCAATCAGCACCCTAGATCCTGAGACTGTAGCGTTGCCTATGGTTGTTCTGACCCAAGTGCAGGACACAGCACTTGGCCTTGTTGAACCTCATACAAGTGGCCTCAGCCCAACCCTCCAGCCAGTCCGATCCCTCTGCAGAGCCTTCCTACCCTCCAGCAGATCAACACTCCCACCCAATTTGGTGTCACTGGAAACTTACTCAGGGTGCACTTGATCCCCTTGTCCAGTTCGTTGATAAAGAGATTAAACACAACTAACCCCAATACTGAGCCCTGGGGAACACCACTCGTGACCGATCACCAATTGGATGTGGCTTCATTCAACACAACTCTTTGGGCCCAGCTAAAGCATCCCTGTAGTCCCCTTGAGACTCTTGCCACTTCTTCCAAAGGTGATAAATTCTCCTTTTATTCCCAAGTTGCAGCTGCAGCTCTCTGTTCAGCCAGGCTGGAACTTCTTCCCTGGGAGCTCGCCTTCTGGCACAAGGGCACAGCTGCTCCTGCACCTCTGAGATCACCTTCTTGAAGAGAGAACAGCCTTCCTGGACTCCGTTGTCTTTCTGGACTGCCTCCCAAGGGACTCTGTCAACCAGCCTTCTGAACAGATCAAAGTTTGCCTTTCGGAAGGCTAAAGTAGCAATTCTGTTGACCACCCTCGTTGAGTCCAACTCCTGTCCCTGCACAGGACACCCCACAGTTCACACTGTGTGTCTGAGGACGTTGTCCAGTCTCTTGTTGAACACTGCCAGGCTTGGGGCCACGACACCTCCCTGGGGAGCCTGTTCAGTGTCCAGCACCTCTGGGGGAAGAACCTTTTCTTAATGTCCAACCTAAATCTCTCTCAGATCATCTTCCTGCCGTTCCCTTGGGTCTTGTCATTGGTCATTAAAGATAGGAGTTTGGTGCCTCCCCTTCTTCCTTCCCTTATGATGAAGCTGTAGACTGTGATGTGGTCTCCTCTCAGACTCCTCCAAGCTGAACAAAACAAGTGACTTCAGCTGCTCCTCATACAGCTTCCGCTCCAAACCCTTCAGTAATTTCGTAGCCTCTTCTGGACACTCTCTAGCAGCTTAGTATCTTTTCTATTCTGTGGCACCCAGCCCTGCAAACAGTGCTCCAGGTGAGGCTGCAGGAGAAGACTCTAGAACATAGGAGAGACCCTAGATCAGCATCAGTGAGATAATGCTGCAATCACCCCTCCTCCAAACTGAAAAATAATAAACTATACACTTTACTAAAAAAAAAAAAAAAAAAGTAATTTTATTACAAGGCTTTTGAAATCATTCTCTGTAACTAGACTAGGAAAACTCTCTAATTAACTATACAAGACTAAAAGGAAATTACAAGAAGAGACAAATTCAGAAGCAAAAAGTGCTAAATACATTGAAGTATTAATGAGTTCCACTGAGGGCAAGTACCAGCAAAGCCTCCCCAGGGACTCGTTAGAGCAGAGAACTGGAGGCCATGATGGCAGATAAACAAAGGGAAGCGTGCAGGCAGCTGAGGTGCTGAGAAAACCCTGGTTTAGTTGGATGAAGCAGAGAGGCCAAGGCCTGACCCCCAGCCCCTGGGAAGGCAGATCCTGTCCCTCACACGTTGCTCAGGGCTCTTCCTGGGGCAGGGATGTGGGCTGTGTGGTGCTGAGTGAAGGACAATGGTGTGACCGTTCCCAGCCTTACTGGGGTGTGCAAGGAGGCCACGAGGTGCCCCAGTGCCTGAGGACAAAACGTCTCCTCACAGGCCTTGGTGGCAGAGGCGATGGCCATAGCCAAGGGGACAAAGACTTGGGTTCTCTTGGTGACATCCAGCCTTGCCAGTGCCCTTTGCCATCTCCACCACAGGTTGTCCTGCACTGTCCCTCAGCTGCTTCTGTTTCCCTGCAGGCTGTAGACACCCATCTCGCTTCCTCCCCTTGCTCTCACCCTGGTATTTCCATACATTGACTGATGTGTCTCCACTCTCATGCTCTGTTCCTGGAAACACAAGTACATGGACTGATCTCCTGCTCCTTCTGCATGATTTCTCGTACCACAGCACTGCACTTTGAGTGACATTTCTTCCTCCTCATGTCCAGTCTCCACCTTCTAATCTAGAACTGTGTGGCAGTGTTTCTCTCCTCTGCTGTAGAAAGAAGGACCCTGAAAACTACTGACCTGTCAGCCTCTTACCTGTGCCTGGGCAGATGATGGAACAGATCCTCCTAGAAGCTGTGCTAAGGAACAGAGAATGGTGACTCAACCACTTCCCTGGGCAGCCTGTTCCACTGCTTCACAACCTTTTCCATGACGAAATGTTTCCTAATATCAATTCTGAACTTTCTCTGGTACAAGCTGAGTCCATTTCCTCTCATCCTCTCACTTGCTACTCAGGAGAAGACCAACACCCTCCATGCTACAACCTCTTTTCAGATGGTTGTAGAGAGCAGAAAGGTCTCCTCTCAGCCTCCTTTTCTGCAGGATAAACAGCCGCAGAACCCCCAACTGCTCCTCAGCAGACTTGTGCTCCAGACCCTCAACAGCCTTGTCCCCCTCCTCTGCACTCACTCCAACACCCCAAGGTCTTTCCTACAGTGATGGGCCCAAAACTGAACCAAGGATTTGAGTTGTGGCCTCACCAGTGCCGAGTACAAGGGGATGATCGCTGCTCCGGTTCTGCCCACTACACTATTCTTGATGCACATCAAGCCATTGGCCTTTTTGGCAACCTGGGCACACGCTGGCTCATGTTCAGCTGCTGTCAGTCAACAACCCCAAGTCCTTTTCCACCAGGCAGCTTCCCAGCTACTCTTCCCCAAGCCTGTAGTGTTGCAGGGCATTGTTATGACCAAAGTGCAGGACCTGACACTTGGCCTTGTTAAACCTCACACAAATGGCCTCAGCCTAATGAAGCAGCAGCTCTAGATCCCTCTGTAGAGACTTCGTACCCTCCAGCAGATCAACACTCCCACCCAATTTGGTGTCATCTGAAAACATAGTCAGGGTGCGTCTGATCCCCTCATCCAGATCACTGATAAAGAGATGAGAGAGAACTGGCCCCAATACTGAGCCCTGGGGACACCACTCATGACCGGCCACCAACTGGATTTGGCTCCGTTCACCACAACTCTTTGGGCCCGTCCCTCCAGCCAGTTCTTTATCCATCACAGATACACCATCCAGGCCACGAGCTGCAGCTTCTCCAGGAGATGCTGTGGGACACGGTGTCAAAGGCTTTACTGCAGTCTAAGGACACAACACCCACAGCCCGTGTGGCGGATTCACTCCCCACAACAGACTTTCCCTCACCTGCTCAGCCGGTCACCTTGTCACAGAAGGAGATCAGGGTGGTCAAGCAGGACCTGCCTTTCATCCAGCCATGCTGATTGGGCCCAATTGCTCGTCTCGTGTGTGTGACCTCACAGTCCTTTCCCAGCCCTGTTCCTGCTGTTGGCCAATCCCCTACAGAGGCAGAAGTGACCTCACAGTGCCCTCCACAGCCATTGGTTCCTACTGGACTGTGAGTTCCTGAGACACAAGTGACCACATGACATCGTACCCACCATCACCCTCCTTGTGGTCCAGTGTGTGAGCAGATCAAACTAAGCTGGTTGCGTTAAATTTATCCAATAGATTTCCTATCAAGGGCTTGAGTGAAGAAACGTTCCTCAGAGGAGCTGCTGTATTTACTCTGGGGCATTTTATATCTCTGCTTCTGCCTCTGATTTTTCGTTCTCCTTCCTCTGTCTATTCTGATGTGAAAGAGCTCTCCAAAGAAAAGATTCATGGAATCCTACAATAACACAGGTTGGAAGAGACCCCTGAACACCATCTCTGCCCCACTGACCTTTATGGCAGCCCAAGGAATAGCTGATGGCATTTGTGCTCCATTGGGTTCATCTCACCACATACACACAATGGATAGGCACATGACGTCTATGTTTACAACTCATCTGCACAATGAAAACACGGACTTGTGATCTAATATTTCATAGAATCATAAAATCATAGAATGTCACACGTTGGGAGGGACCCACAAGGATCATCAAGTCCAACTCCTGTCCCTGCACAGTTCACCCCACAGGTCACCCCATGTGTCTGAGAATGTTGTCCAGTCTCTTCTTGATCACTGTCAGGCTTGGGGCTGGAAACCTCCCTGGGGAGCCTGTTCAGTGTCCAGCACCCCTCTGGGTGAAGAACATTTTATTAATGTCTGACCGAAACCTCCCCTGGCACATCTTCTGCCATTCCCTTGGGTTCTGTTGTTGGTCACCAGAGAGAAGAGATCAGTACCTACCCTTCCTTCTCCCCTTGCGAGGAAGCTGTAGCCACCATGAGGTCTCCTTTGAGTCTTTTCTTCAGCTCTGATGCTCAGAAACCCCTTGGTTTGCTTTCTGAAGCAGAAAGGAGGAGCCATGAGCTCCAGGCAATGGGAAGGGGGATCCTGACCCTCACACACGGCTCAGGGCTCTTCCTGGGACCGTGGGATGTGGGTGTGCAAGGCCCAGGGAAGGACAACACTGGGACAACAACTTCCAGCTTCCCCATGGGGCTGCAAGGAGGCACCGAGGCCCCCGTGCCATGAGGACAACATGTCTTGTCCTGGGCCTCAGTGACAGAGACAACTGCCCTGGCCAAGGGGACAGAGACCTGGGTTCTGTGGGTCCCTTCCAGCCTTACAGCGCCCTTTGCCATCTCCACCACAGGCTGTTCTACACGGTGCTACCCCTGCCCCTCTTTCCCTGCAGGCTGCAGACACCCATCTCGCTTCCTCACCTGCTCTCACCCAGCATTTCTGCACCTTCACTGCTGTGTCTGCACCCTCACTGGCTGCTCTTTGGCACACAAACCATGGGCTGATCCAGCTCCCTCTGGGTCACCTCTTGCCCCACAGCACTGCTCTTCCAGTGACATTTCTTCCTCCTGATATCTATCCACCACCTTCCAAATTGTACTTTCTTACTTTTTTTTCCTCTGCTGCTTTTTCCTGTTACCAAGGAAGGCTCAACCATCTCGTAAACTGCCCTTCATGCAGGAAACTCAACCCATTAGGCTTCTTGTGGTCTTTCACCTGACCAGAGAGAAGCAACCTCACCATGATCTCCTAAATCCCATGAGAGCTGCTAGCCTTTCAGCTTCTCTGATAGACATGACCATGTTCCTGCAGATATCATATCATGTAGTCAGGTGGGATGGACATGACAACCCGTCTCTCTTCCTGGGTAGGGCCTGTGGGCCCTTGGGCAGAGGTTCTTTCCCAGCCATGTCCCTGCTGCTGGGCTGTCACCTCCAGACACAGAACTGAGCCCACTGTCCCCTTCACAGCTACATGCTTCTGAATGAATTATGAGTGAATTATTGCTGCATGGCTGATGTTCAAAGTCTGTGCATGGATGCTGAAACCTCTTCAGTAACCTGTTCTGAAAGAATCAACAAGGTGGACATGAATAGAGCAGAAAAAGAAGACCCTGAGTGGGGGCAAAGGAAAAGGGATGCAAAAGATGTGGTCAGGGCTGTTTGGGGGCACTTGTAAAGCAGCCCTGCACCTCATGTGAATCATTTCTGTGGTCAGAGAGAACCTGAGAGATTTGTCTAATTTTAGAACATGAAGGGTATGAAAGGACAGTGTCATTCAGGCTCCAAGGGAGCACAGGACATGTCTTGACCAACCTCCTGCTCACAGCAGGGTCAGACCAGATTACTCAGGGCTTGATCCAAACACATCTTGGTCACTTTCTGGGACAGAGTGGGTGCGCACTCCTGGGAAACAGCTTCCAGTGCTGGACTGTCCTCAGGACTGGAAAGTTTCTCCCTTTCTACAGCACCTTTCCAAGCCCAACCATCCTGATTGTTTTTACCCATCTACTCACACACTGACACAGAATATTGTGGGGGATGATGCTGAATGCCTTGCTGACTTCCAGGTAACGGGCCATTGTTGTCCTCCCCACATCCACCACCCTGTCCTTTCCTCACAGAAAGCAAAAAGGATGGACAGGCACAACCTGTCCTGGGCAAACCCCGTCACCTTCTCTTCCAGACACCCAGAAATGGGGTCCCAGTGGACATGCTCTGGGGCACAGCCCTTAGTTCCCCTGCTCACCCATTGGCCATTTTGAAAAGTGCACACACTGTGTGAGAGCTGCCAGTGGTCAGGGAGTCCCCCCAGTCTCCATGAGCTTTCACAGATGGTGGAGAGTGGCCTCACTGTGACATCGTCCTGCTGTCCCAGCTCCTGGGATGCTGCCCCTGCTGTCCCATAGACTGGAGAGGATTGTGTTAGTTCCAGTGACCCTTGACTTGATCCCCATGCACTGCTGGTTGTTCTGACTCCA
Source organism: Columba livia (assembly GCF_036013475.1). Taxonomy (NCBI): domain Eukaryota; kingdom Metazoa; phylum Chordata; class Aves; order Columbiformes; family Columbidae; genus Columba; species Columba livia. The sequence continues at coordinate 31,814 of NW_027043340.1, read as the reverse complement.
GCCACAGAGATCTCAGAGACCTTGCTGGTGAAGAGGGAGAACAAGAGGACATAGGGATTCTCACCTCTTATTATATTCACTAGTGTCCACACAGTGTCTTTGTTTCTCCTTTAACTGTTCCTGCAGTAGTAACAGCTCATTATGGGGCCCTTGAATTGCCTTACAGGTCTGGACTGAGCTTTGACCTGGACTGTTGCCGTGCTTGGAGGCTGCTGTCCTTGAGACCAGATGAACTCACTCCTGCCACTCTGCCTGGCAGTTTATTCCATCCGTGTCACAGCTCTGTCTGCAGCACTGACAGCTCCAGCTCCCCCAGTCAGGTCCCTGGCTGAGGACATTGCCTCACATCTGGGCTGAGCCACCCCAGCTGTGGCACCAGCCCAGCTCTGACCTGCACAAGAAACCTGGTACCAAGTGTCCAAGAGCCCATGTGTGCAAATGGTTTGCTGCAGAGCAAAGACATGACATGGCCAAAGACTGATGAATGTCTCTCTAGACCTAGGAGTGTAAAACCAGGACAAAATGCCTTCATTCAACTGAAGATATTCCTCCCCTAGCCTGGAGAAATTAGATCCTTTGCTGTAACATTCCTGGTGTCCTGTCTAATGATGGGACAAGAAAAGATGATTCTCATACCGATTTATTTTTTAAAATGAAAAATACAATGCTGGAAAGAAGTGTCTCTGAAGAGGAGAGAGAATCAACATCACTGATTACTTCAACTTCGAAGCTGTGCCATTGGAGCCCCAGAGACACCTGGAAGGAGCCCAGAGGGGACAGAGAAAGGGACATCAAGGGCTGCTCCTGTGCTGCTGAGCTGGGCTGGGCTCGTGGGACACAGGGAGCTCATGGCAGCGGCAGCGCTGCAGAGAGACAGCTCTGCCCAGGAGCAGCTCCTCTGCACACGCAGCAGGGCTGAGGGCTCTGCCTGCAGCACCGAGGGCACAGGAGCCAGGCACAGAGAGATTAAAGGCAATGTGGGGTGGCTGGCTGCTGAGGATTCAATGAGACAAATCACAGTTCTAACACGGTAAGTCTCTGGCTGTAGGACAATGCAGCTGCATTTCCTGGAGGGAGACCCTAAGCTGGTACATTTCACAATTTACAGGATCTGTCAGGTCTCTCTCACAGTATCTCTGTTGTAGAGGATAAGAACACACTCCAGAGCAGGGCTTCTCTGCTGCACTGTCACAGGAACAGGGAATGACGACAACTTCTGCTGAGCATGACTACAGGGGGAGCACCCTGGGGTGCCCAGGGCTGTCCTGCAGAGCAGGGTCCCTGCACCCCAGGGCTGTGCCGGGCAGGGACTCTGCCGCCTGCCAGGGTCAGTGCTCAGCCTGCACAGGAGATCCCAAGAACACTGAGGGGAGAAGATGTGGTGGAAGGAGCAAACCCTATTGGGCAAGAAAGGTGCCTCTGCTGTGGAGAGGGTGCTGTGTGGGTCAGGGTTGCTCACACATCCAGATCAGCCCCAGCATTTTTCCAAGTGGATGCCTCAAGGAGAAGATCAATGCAAGGATTGCCAGACAGATAAGGAGCTTTCCTGAGCCTGTCTTTTCAGTTTCCTCTCCCAAGGGGTGGGGAGTGCAGGAAAGGATAAAATGAACATGAGCTCTCATGCTTAAACAAGTCACTGACACTCCTGAACTGCAACTCTGAGTGATCAGTACATCTGCCAGAAGGCTCATGACATCCCTTCCCCACCCCTCTGCCTGTGCACAGCACCTGCATCACCTTGGCTGGACCCGTCAGCCTTAGTCTGACCTGTCCTGTTTTCCAGCCTGCAGACAGGAAGATGCCCCCAGGCAGTGCCCTGTGAACAGGCAGGATCTGTAGGGCCAGGGGGAGGGCACAGAGGGTGGGATGGTCTGTGAGCACTGACAGGGAAGAGACATGGACAGGGAAACACCTCCCAGGGGGAGAATCTCCAGGCAGCAGGGAAATGATCAGAAAGGAGAGGAAACCAAACCCGGAATGGTTATGGGAGGGAGAACACAGAAAGCTCCCTGTGATCCCCTGCAGTGCAGATCCCTCCTGTGAGCAGCCCCCTGGCCTCCTGTCCCACCCAGCAAAGCCTCTGCCCTCAGGGCCGGGGGCTCCAAGGCATGAAGCAGCTCCTGTGCAGCCAGAGCTCCAGTTCCTCTGCAGAGCACAGGGGCTGAGAGCAGCTGCCCGGCAGTGTTGGTGTCTGGGAGGTGCTGCACAGCTGGGGAAGGGTGACGCTGTCTGAGTGCCCGGCTGCCTCTGCCCTGGCCTCTCTCACACCCACCCTCACCGCATTCTCCTTCTTGCTCCCCTGCTCTGGGTCACTGCTGTTGGGATCTTGTTCTTGCTGTCAGGCTCTCTGGGGATGGCAGTTTCAGCTGCAGAGTCACAGCCTGATCTTGTGGGTCCTTTCCTGCAGGTGTGTCCATGGGCACAGGTGTCCCAGCTTTGCTCTGACCTGTGGGCTGTGGGCAATGCAGTCTGTGGGGCTGGGGAATGAGCTGTGTCTGTCCTGGGCTAAACGTTGGGTGCTGAGACCTTAGGGAAGGCTGACACATGTCATGGTCTGAGGTGGATCCCTCTGCTCTCAGCAGTGCCTGGTGGCTTTTCAGGGTAACATGGGAGTGTGATCAGCCCCCATCTCAGAAAGGTGCCAGCCCAGGGCAGCTGGAGCAAGACAGAGGGACAGACCAGCTCCCCTCACTCTGCACTGACCCACAGGCATCCTCTGGTCTCACAGGACTCGCTCTGTTCTCCCTGAGGGCAGCAGAAATGCTGAGGGTTTCTGACACCCAACAACACTCTGCAGTGAATATGGAGGGAGGTGTAAAAAAACCTGGAAAGCCCAAACTACCTTCACCATCTCTGTTCCTTATCACTGGGAAAGCAAGTGCTGATAGCCCTTCTGTATTAGCAGAACCAGGACAGTCCCCACCGTTCCTGTGGCCCCACTTGTGCAGAGCTGGGCTGACTTATCGACGGCTCATGGGCAGAGGCCCCGCTCTTGGTTGCACATTTTCCAGCCCCAAGCAGGGCTGCAGCCACAGTGCTGAAAAAGGTACTCCTAGAAAAACACAAGAGTGTCTGTGTGTGACAGGGGAGGGTCTATGGGACTTGGTATCATTTTTGTCGCAGAACTCTTCCCTGGCTTCTCACTGTCTTTTTTCTCCTCATGACAGCACCCCATGCTCAGGAAAAGCAAATGTCCAACAGCAGCTCCATCACCCAGTTCCTTCTCCTGCCGTTCACAGACACACGGGAGCTGCAGCTCTTGCACTTCTGGCTCTTCCTGGGCATCTACGTGGCTGCCCTCCTGGGCAACGGCCTCATCATCACCACCATAGCCTGGGACCAGCACCTCCACACCCCCATGTACTTCTTCCTGCTCAACCTCGCCCTCCTCGACCTGGGCTGCATCTCCACCATTGTCCCCAAATCCATGGCCAACTCCCTCTGGGACACCAGGGCCATCTCATACACAGGATGTGCTGCACAGATCTTTTGTTTTTTGTTCTCTATAACAGCAGAATATTCTCTTCTGACCATCATGTCCTACGACCGCTACGTTGCCATCTGCAAACCCCTGCACTACGGGACCCTCCTGGGCAGCAGAGCTTGTGTCCACATGGCAGCAGCTGCCTGGGCCACTGGGTTTCTCAGTGCTCTGCTGCACACGGCCAATACATTTTCACTGCCCCTGTGCAAGGGCAATGCCCTGGGCCAGTTCTTCTGTGAAATCCCCCAGATCCTCAAGCTCTCCTGCTCACACTCCTACCTCAGGGAACTTGGGCTTATTGTGTTTAATCTCTTAGTAGTATTTGGGTGTTTTGTGTTCATTGTGGTGTCCTATGTGCAGATCTTGAGGGCCGTGCTGAGGATCCCCTCTGAGCAGGGACGGCACAAAGCCTTTTCCACCTGCCTCCCTCACCTGGCCGTGGTCTCCCTGTTCCTCAGCACTGCCATATTTGCCCACCTGAAGCCCTCCTCCACCTCTTCTCCATCTACGGATGTGGTGGTGTCTGTTCTGTACTCTTTGGTGCCTGCAGCAGTGAACCCCCTCATCTACAGCATGAGGAACCAGGAGCTCAAGGATGCCCTGTGGAAACTCATATCTTACAATTTCCTGAAGTATTAAACTACCCATCTGCTTCTACATAGGAGTTTTAGAGTAACTAATTACAGGCCCAGCCTGTCATCTGGATTTTCTGTTGTTGTTGGTAGTTTTTTTATTGTGATAATATTGTCATCCCATTTCTTAATTCACTGTCTGCTATTCTTTTATAACCACTGGCTGTGTAAATGAGGAGCCGTGCTCTCCTTGTCTCTAAACAAAATAAAGGGCTCTTTAGTGACTTGTTTTTCACTATATCCTTCCTGAAAAGTCTTATGGAACTGCAGGGACAGTTCTTGTATTCATGGGAGGAGGAAAAGAGTCCATCATGGCAGCCCTGCCAGGGAGCAGCAGCGCTTGTTCTTCCAGAGCTGTTCTGGTTCCACTCCCACACTCTCCTTCTCATCCCTGGTGTTGGTGCAAGGCCTGAGTGCTCTGGCAGCTTGGTCACCGTCCTGCTGTGTGTCAGTGCTGTGAGCGCAGGCAGGGACAGGCAATGGGCACTGCTGTGACAGAGCTGGACCCAGAACAGCCTTTCCAGATAGAAAGGTGATCTCCTATGGGCAGTACATGACGGTTTATGTCTTCAAGCATATGAGTACAAAAGTGTCCCACAGATTCAGACACCAGGGTACAGCTGAATAGTGTGTGTGTGCAGGGCTGGCACTCAGCAGTGTCCTCTCACAGCCAGGCTCCTGCCAGAGACCTGCAGGACCAGCAGAGCAGGGGCTGGGCTGTGCCCCTGTGCACTGGACACCCCAGGGAAGCTGCCCCAGGGCATCGTCATGGACGGGCCCCTCACAACCACCATTTCTAGCTCTGGCCTCTCTCCCGCACTCACATAGGTTGCTCTTCCCTCCACGGAGGGACACGGAATGAGTAGCTCAGAAGTCCATGTCTGCATTGTTCTGATGAGATGTGAGCATGCACATCATGGATGTGAGATGAGATGAACCCAGGTGAACACTAACAAGATCAGCTATTCCTGGGGGTTCCATGAAGGTCTGTGGGACAGTGTCTCAAGGTCACTTCACGATGGGAGTAACAGCCCATGGGAAACCACCCACTGGGATCTTCTTCCTTGAACCGAGGTCCCCGTGTCCATTCCTCATGATGTGGGACATTTCAGACGTGTGCAGAGCAGGGTGACCCACCACAGGGCTGAGGTGTCTCCCATCATTTGGGAGTGGCAACAGGAGGCCAGACAGACACTGTGACTCCTGCTTCTGTGTAAAAGGGAAAGACTCTGTCTCTGAGCATCCCTGGGTGCATAAGAATTCCTGAGACTGGCTCTGATGGAACCCTGGCATTTCTGTGTGTGACTCCAGGAACAACTCCAGTGGCCCAGTGAGATTCATCTCAGCTGCTGGGACGGCTCATTGCAAGTGCTCCTGTCTGCTACATCACCCTTGCCCATGATTCTGGATTGTGCTTTCAAAAGTGACAGCAGAATCAGAGAAGTTCTGAGGTCCTTGGGAAAGGAAGATGTCAAACCCATCTTCAAGAAGGGCCTGAAAGAGGATTTGAAGAATTAAGGGCTGGTCAGCCTACCTCTGTCCCTGGGAAGGGGATAGGCGGCATCTTCCTGCACCAGTTTCCGGGAACCTGAAGGACAAGGAAGGCATTGCTGAACCAAAATGAGCGGAAAACCCACTGAGTCCCAAGAAATGCTCTGGACCCATTCCAGAGCTTTAGGGCCCCAGGAAAGAGCTCAGTGACAGTGCAGCCCAGCCAGTTGCATCTGTGTCCCTCACTGAGCAGCACAACCAGTGTGCAGTCACCCCATGGTCCTGCAGCCAACCTGCTCTGCAGAGCATCAGTGCCAGGCTGGGGCCCTGTGGGGAGCACAGGATGGGGCCAGGAGCACCAGAGCAGATCAGAGGAGGGATGGGGGAGATCAGAAAGGAGCTGACCTGGGCTGGAAATTGCCTTGGGGAGAAAACTGCTGGTGTTCAGCTGCCCCAAGATAACACCCAGAGTTAAGGGTGCAGGGCCAGAAGTCCTTGCTGTCCTGGTGCTTCACCAGGCCTGGGAAGTAGCTGGAGAAGGATTGGTGTCCCCCACATGCCATCTCTTAGTGCATTTTACCTCCTAAAGGGTGGCATGGAAAGCAAGTCTGGGACCCTGTGTCCGGACTTGCACTGAAGAAAGTATTCACCCAGAAGCCACACCATTTTGTCACATGTCCTTGAGACAAACTTATGCACCCCTCTTGTCAACCTTACCCCAAAAGTCACCCCTAGACAAGGTTCCTGAGCTGGGGCGGAGCTGGAGAACTGGGGTCCAGCTGTGACCAGAGGAAGGACAAGGCCTGTCCTGGGTCCTCTAAAGGGCTGGCAGCCTCTGTGATCTCCACCAGAAAAGGCAGCGTGCAGGAAACTATAGACGATCCCCATGCCCATTGGAGGCCCTTAGGAAGAGTTCCTCTCTCCAAATATCCAACCCAGCTTGCTGCTGCATGAACAACCAGGAGAAACTGCCCCTGGACCCTCATGCCAGACCCCATATCCTCCACCCATACAGGCAGTGCTCTCCCCCTTGTCACTGAGGTGGTTCCAGGGGACAAAATGGGAAGAGATGTTGGGTGGGGATATGGTGTCCTTCAGTGCTCCTCATGGTACCTCCTGCTGGGCTTTGTGCCACTGGTCACAACCCTCTGAGCCTGGATGTTCAGCCAAATCTCAGTGGTGCTAAACAGGAACATGCCCATGAGCACACTGGGCTGCACTGGGAGGAGCGTGGCCACCCAGACAAGGGCAGTTATTGCCCATCGTGACTCAGCACTGGTGTGGTCACATCTGGAGCCGTGTGTCCCAGTGTGAGGTTCCCCATTCTGGAGGAACGGGAGGAGCTGTCGTATGGCCAGAGAAAGTCTGGGTCATGTGTGGAGATGTTGAGAGACCCAAACTTCTTTAGCCTGGTGAAGGGGAGCCTGTGGAAACGTGCTGGTTTTACTGAAATTGAGTTAATTTTCTTCATGCATTTTGAACCTCTCTCCTTCACAGCCAGTACAGTCTTTTGTTTAGATTTACAATGAGAATAATGAGATAACGCTGCTTCTTCCCTGGGATAGAGTTCATTTTGTCTTTTAGCAGCTTTACAGTGTTTGCCATTTGCTATGAAAGGAATGCCAGAACTCACTGATATCTTGGCTGTTGTCAGGAAAACCAAGGACTTTTTTTGGCCATCCAGCTGCGGATGCAGATTGGCAGGAGAAGACACAGACAGGACAGCACCTGGATTGACATGCATGCTGATCAATGAAATATTCCCTATGATTAGCGCCATGCTCAGTCTAAAGCTGCAGCCAGCTTTTAGGGCTTGTTACATCTGTTACTTTGGGTTTTCCAGCTGGTTTGGTCAGTTCCATTCAGAAGTTTCATTCTGTCAGGAGTTCGATGTCCGTTCGGCCTTTTGCCGTTCTGCCATTTTGCCGTTGGCCTTTGGGCCTTTCTGCCTGTTGCCCTTTTGCTCTCTCTCGCCGGGATGGGCTGTTCAGGACCAAGGTGCTCCCTTCTGCAGGACTGGCTGCTCCGTGTGACTGGAGTTACATGGGGCATTGCACTGAGTATATTTTCTTAATTTAATTTATCTATTGATATTTAATTAACCTGAACTATTGTCAGTGAAACCAAGGACTTCTTTGGAGTGCAGCTGCAGGATCAAATTGTCAGGAGAGGGCACAGACAGGACAGCACCTTTATTCCCTACCATTAGTGTCATGCTCAGTATAAAGCTGGAGATGCCTTTTCCAGCCAGTTAGTTTTGGTTTTCCGGCTACACTGGTTAGCTCTGTTCAGAAGTTCCATTGTATCGGGAGTTCAGTGTTAGTTCAGTTTTACGATGTTTTGCTGTTTTTCAGTTGGCCTTTGGGTCTCTCTGCCTTTGGCACTTGTACTTTTTCTTGCTGGGAGCAGCTGTTCAGGACCAGGGTGATCTCTTCTTTTGGGCTGTCTGTTCAGCACAACTGGAGTTATATGTGACATTGCACTGAGTATCATATATTTTATCATATATTTGTGTATTTTAGTATAAGCATATTAGCAGTAGTAGTATATTATTTTTATTATATTTATTGTCTTATTATTTTTTTCTAAAAACCCACAAGTTTCTCCCTTCCCTTTCAATTCTCTCCCTCATCGCACTTGGGGACTGGGAGCAGGATGTGAGTAAGTCTCAAGGTCTTAGTTGGTGGTTATGGTAAAAACATGACAAGAAAGAGCAGTAGTAGCTTCAGAAATCTTGAAAATCACTTTCCAAGAGCATGGCACTTTTTTTTTTTTTTTTTTTTGGGTAGTGGGAAACAGCATGAGAAAGGAAAACCATCAGAAACTGCAGCTCTGGATGTCCAGAGTGGAGCTCAGGATAAAGAAATGTCATTCTGAGCGCAGTGCTGTGGTCATTCAGAGGGACTCTGGATCAGCCATGACTTTGTGTTTCAAGGACAGCTGGTGAGGATGGAGAGACAGCAGCACAGGTGGGGACACACTGGGCTGAGAACAAGGTGGGGAAGTGCATGGGGTGTCTGCAGCCTGTGGGGAAACAGCCACAGGCATGGGACAGTGCAGGATGGACTGTGATGGAGATGGCCAAGGGCACTGGCAAGGCTGGATGTCCCTGAAAGAGCCAAGGTCTTTGTCCCCTTGGCTATGGCTGATGTCACTGCCAGCGAGGCCAAAGAGGAGACACATAGCTGTCATGGCCATGGCACCCCATTGCCTCCTTGCACCCCTTAGGGAGTGTTACACTATTGTCCTGCACTGGGCATCGCACTCCCCACAGCCCCAGGAAGAACCTGAGCCACACGTGAGGGACAGGATCTCCCTTCCCAGGGGCAGGGGCTCAAGGCTTGGCCATTGTTCTTCATCAGACAAACCAAGGGCTTTCTCAACATCAGAGCTGCTGCACTTTGCCTTTGCCTGATGCAATCACTGCCTCCAATTATCTGCTCTAACGAGTCCCTGGGGAGGCTTTGTCAGTAACAGCCCTCAGTGGGGCCATTAATGCTTCAAGGTACTTTGGAGTTTGTTCTGACTTGGACTTCTTGAGCAGATTCTTCAGTCTGTCCTTGGTATCTGAGGTTCATGGACTCAACACCAAATACGCCACGTGGCTCATTAAAACACAGAAAGACATAACGAGCGATGTTTATTTCTGTAATTTCCTTCAAATCTTCCAGACATGTAGAACTAACTGGAGAGGTTTCAATGGGACACTTGCTGATGAAGACTTCAAAGAAGATTTCATAAAGGAGGGTTTTTTCTTTCCAGGGTGTTTTCTATCATTTTTCAGTGTATGGAAGAAGTGACAGCAGCATTCTACACTGGACATTGATCCCGAGGGTCTCCTGAAGACACCTGGACAGGCAGGAGAACAGTCCTTGAGGCTGGACACTGTATGGACAACCTGGCTCCTCACCCCCACCCCCAGTCTGCCGGGTCCCTCATTGGCCACCAGAGATTGCATCACTTTTCCTACATCAGTTTAATAAACAGCAAAACACTTTCCTCAGCTGTGTGTGTAAGCTGGATCTGGTGAGGTCCAGCATCCACAAGGGACACCCACACAAGAACTGGTTTAGACAGAGAGATAGGAGAGGATAGAAATAAACACAATGAACGTGTTGACTGCCATGTTAATTAGAGCTCTGAAGAATGGGGCAAGTTTGTAACTCCCGGAAGCTCAAAGCAGAAACCAGACAGCTGAGAGGCCACTGAATGACCAAAGAGCAAGTGGAGGAGAAACCTGAGAGCACTGGGAAGGGCAAACGTCCAGACAGTGCTGGAAAGTTGTCCTTGGACAGGGACATTTAATCAGGAGAGGTGGGAACTCCTGATTGACGAGGGAGATGAAATACTAGAGTGTTGGTAATAGAAGTACAGGGGAAGACCAGTATTTCTTCTCCTACTCTTAGTGCACTTCCCCATAATTCACTTTTTGGCTTTTTTTCTTTTAAATTTTAATATGTTAAAAAAACAACTAAACAAAAATCTCCAATCAAACAAACAAACCAACCAAACAAAAGAAACAAAATCCCCACAAAACCAAAGCAAAAAAACCCTCAAACCAATTAAACAATAACAACAACAAAAACAAACAAAAAAAAAGCAACAAAAACAACAAAACAAACGACAAACAAAGCAACAATGCAAAAGTGCACATTTCCAGGCAGACATCAGTCATCAGCTGTCTCACCATAAACAGCCAGGGCCATTTTAGGGGCCCAGTGTACCTGAGGTGCTGGCCTGGGATTGGCATCTCTCACACAGGACCTGGGGAGACCAGAGCACGTTGCAGTGCAGGTGGAGCCTGGGCAGGGGTTCCCGGGGCATCTACACTGGCACCAGGGGTTTGTGTCCCTGGAGCTGAAGACATTTGTGTCCTAAACCCATGCCCAGTTCTGGAGAACTCTTTCCTTTCCAAAGAAAAGAAACTCCCCTACAAAGACTTTAAAATAAATAAGTAAGTAACTAAGTAAGTAAGTAAGTAAGGAAGGAAGTAAATAAGTAAATAAATAAGTAAATAAATAAGTAAGTAAATACGTGAATAAATAAATAAATATAAGCAAGTAAATAAGTAAATAAATACATAAATAAATAAATACATACCTACATAAATACATACATAAAAAGAAAATAGGAAAGAAAGAAAGAAAGAAAGAAAGAAAGAAAGAAAGAAAGAAAGAAAGAAAGAAAGAAAGAAAGAAAGAAAGAAAGAAAAGAAAGAAAGAAAGAAAGAAAGAAAGAGAAAGAAAGAAAGAAAGAAAGAAAGAAAAGAAAGAAAGAAAGAAAGAAAGAAAGAAAGAAAGAAGAAGAAAGAAAGAAAGAAAGAAAAGAAAGAAAGAAAGAAAGAAAGAAAGAAAGAAAGAAAGAAAGAAAGAAAGAAAGAAAGAAAGAAAGAAAGTATGTTGACACGTTCCTTTGCTTTGGATCTTTGTCTTCAGTTCTTCTTATTTTAATATCCATTGACATCAACTGACATCTGATGGGCCTGCAGGCATGAAGCCGAGATCATGTTGTGTCTTGCACAGCGCCCCATGCCCTCTGAACCTTCCCTGCCCAGGACTCCTCACACGTTGCCCAGAGCGAGTCACACTGAGGGGTTGGCTGGTTCACGGGCTGAGATGTTGGTTTAGATGGTCACCTACAGCACAGGTGGATCCTGCCCCATCATCGCCTGCTCTGCTCCAGTCTGAAACAGAGCCCAACATCACAATGGGATCATGAGAGAACTGAGGTTGAAGGGGCCTCAGGAGTCTGCAGTCCAACCTGTCACCAACTGGGTCACACCAAGGTGTTCAAGCCTTGATTCAATCAGAGCTTTAGCAGGACTAGAGAAGTGATCATCCCTTTGTACTGGGCACTGGTGAGGCTGCACCTTGAATCCTGGGGTCAGTTTTAGGCCCCTCATGGCAAGGAAGACATTGAGGTGCTGGAGAGAGTTCAGATGAGGGTGACAAGGCTGGTGAAGGGTCTGGAGCACCAGTCTGACGAGGAGCGGTTGAGGGAGCTGGGGCTGTCCAGCCTTGAGAACAGGAGGCTGAGGGGAGACCTTATTACTCTCTACAGCTGCCTGAAAGGAGGTTTTATCATGGAGGGTGTTGGTCTCTTGTCCCAAGTAGTAAGTGATAGGACAAAAAGGAAATGGCCTCAAGTTGCACACGGAGAGGTTTAGATTGGATATGAGGAATAAATTCTACACGGAAACCACCAGTGATGTTCCTTTGGACTCAATCCTAGGGCCAGGTCTGTCCAATATTTTTATCAATAATCTGGATGCAGGAATTTAATGCACCATTAGCAAATTTTCTGATCATACCATCATCGGAGGTGCTGATGACTATCCTGAGGGACAAGGAGCCTTGCGGAACGATCTAGATAGATTGGAGCATTAGGCAATGATCAACGGCATAAAATCTAACAAGTCCACATGCCGGATTCTGCACCTGGGATAAAGTAATGCCAAGCACAAGTCTAAATGGGGAGAGGATTGGCTGGAGAGCAGCCCTGCAGAAAGGAGCCTTGGGGCGCTGGTTGACAGGAGGCTCAACAAGAGTCAGCAGTGTGTGCCCTGGCAGCCAAGAGTGCAAATCCCATCCTGGGGTACATCAGACAGAGCAGAACCAACCGCTCCAAGGAGGTGATTATCCTGCTGTATTCAGAGTTGCTGTGGCCTCACCTTGAGTGCTGTGTGCAGTTCTGGGCCCCACGATTTGACAAGGATGTTGAAGTATTCCAGTGTGTCCAGAGAGCAACAAAGCTGGTGAGCGACCGGAAGGCATGTCCTCTGAGGAGTGGCTGAGCAATCTGGATTTCTCAGGTTTGGAGAGAAGGAAGCTGATGAGCAAGCTCATTGCCCTCTAAAAGTTCCTGAGGAGGGAAGTGTATAGGGAAGTGCTGGTCTCTTGTCCCTGGTATCCAGTGACAGGACATGTGGGAATGGTGCAAACCTGGGTCAGAGGAAGTTCAGACTTGACCCTCTACTGAGAGTGTGGTCAAATACTGGAACAGCCTTCTGAACGATAGGATGAGGGGCAACGGGCACAGCATAGGAGGTCCCATCTGAATATTAGGAAAAACCTCTTTACTGTGAGGGTGCCTGATCACTAGAACAGGCTGTCCAGAGAGGCTGTGGAGTGTCCTCCTCTGGAGACATTCAAAACCCGCCTGGACACCTTCCTGTGCCATCTGCTCTGGGCGAACCTGCTTTAGCAGGTGGGTTGGGCTAGATGATCCCCAGAGGTCCCTTTCAAGCCCAACCATTCTGTGATTCTGTGACAGCTGGTTGATGCCCCAAGCCTCAGCATTCAAGAGGCATTTGGCCAATGCACTTACTACCCTGTTTTAACTTTAGATCAGCCTTGAATTGGTCATGCAGTGGGACTAGATGGTCATTCTAGGTCCCTTACAGCTGAACTATACCTCACTTCCCTTCTTCCCTTTCTCCTCCTTTCCCTAGCAGGGGGAAGCTGCAAAGCCCCCCCACCACAGCCCCACCCGGCACCCTTTGCAGGAAGCCTTTGAGGTGCTGGCCCCAAGGCAGTCCCGGTGCCAAGGAGTTCCAGGGGGCTGTCCCTGCCCTTGGTGTCCACGTGCTGGGCACAGCTGCTGGCTGTCCCTGGTGCCTTCTCTGCCGTTTGGCTCTCCAGGACAAAGCTCCTGCTCTTCTCTCCAGTCATGGCAGAAACCAGCCCTGCAACCAAGAGAAGAGCCCTGGTAGCTGTCCCCTCTCTGCACCAGAGCTGATGTCCATGAGGCCCCACAGCGAGGAGGACCAGGCTCACAAAGCCTTTTCTGAGGGGACAACAGGATGGTTTCAACCACTGCAGCGTGGAGAAAATCCCCAGTGTGACCAGAGCCATAGGCTGCGCTGGACAGTGCCAACAGACCGCCATGGAAATAAGACTCGCTTTGAATCCATTCCCAAAGCACAGCCAGGCAAATGATGACTCTTCCCAAATGAGCAAAAAGAGTCCATTGCTGCTACTGCAGTCATGTTTCCTTTTCTACCCAAACCAAGATCCACAGTTGGCCATCTGTACAGGGGATGCAAAATGCACTTCAGCCGCAGGGTAAACCTTCCACACCTCCTGTGTGACTTGCACCTTTCTCGGAGTTATTTGCCTACCTTGATTGGTGGGAAGAGGTTCAGAACTTCTGGAAAGCCTTTAAGAGATACTCTTTGGAGTACTGAAAGAGTAAGGAAGCTACTGCCATTTTGGACATTTGCGTCAAAACTCATACACACATGGGATAGTGTGTGGTGTGTGACATGGATTTCTTTTTCTCCTTGTTCTCCTTTTTATTAATGCCTGAGATCTTTGCTTTGGAAAAAACATACCTAAACAAAAGAATCTGAGAGCAAAAGTCCTGATCAGAGAGAAGGTCCATCTGGGCCAAGACTCAGTCTCCAAAGCTGCCAGCCATCCGTGTCTACAGGGTCTTGGGGTGCTCAAAGGCCTCAGTGGCTGGGACCGGCCTCCCTGGGGACCATCTCCTGCAGGGGCCCAGGGGCCGTGTCTCAGCTCAGCCTGGGACCTCTGGTGCCTGCCTGAGCCATGTTGTAGGTGTGTGTGCCTGTCTCTGCCCCATCTCCTGGACGGGCCTGGGCCCTGCCCTGCAGAGAGCGGCTCTCCTGGATGGAGTCCTCAGGCCTGGCTCAGAGCTCATCGTGCTCCAGGCACAGCTACTGAGCACAACCATGCTGTGCTGTGCTGTGCTGTGCTGCTCTATTCTGTACGCTCACAAGGAGTCCAATAAAGATGGGACTGTTCGACTGAAATGCCAGAGAGGTTTTAGATCCAAAAACAGTTTCAGGGACACATACACAAAGGATACAACTGGAAACAGATTTTTTTTTTTTTAATATTTATTTTATTAAAATTACAAATGTTAATAGAAGAAGGAGAAGGAGGAGAGCTGGCTCCTGCTGCAAACTTGCCCTGGGAGAAAGAACCCGAGAAAGCCAGGGCACGAGTGGTGCCTTGGAGGGCAAGAGCAGTGGGCATGAACCGAGCCAAAAGGGCCCAGAGGAGCTCTGACAGGTGGTCATGCTCAATGCTGCAGAGGAAGGCAAAAAAACCCCGGGGACCAGGGCCAGTCTGCCCCGGGGGAAAATTCCTTCCTGACCCCAACACTGGCGATCGGCTGTTCCCTGAGCATTTGAGCGAGACCTGGCTCCTCGGCCCACAGGCTGGTCATGCCTCCCAGAAGACCACAGAATAACAGAAGGATAGAATGATAGGATGATGATGTCTCTTCTCTTCTCTTCTCTTCTCTTCTCTTCTCTTCTCTTCTCTTCTCTTCTCTTCTCTTCTCTTCTCTTCTCTTCTCTTCTCTTCTCTTCTCTTCTCTTCTCTTCTCTTCTCTTCTCTTCTCTTCTCTTCTCTTCTCTTCTCTTCTCTTCTCTTCTCTTCTCTTCTCTCTCTCTCCTCTCCTCTCCTCTCCTCTCCTCTCCTCTCCTCTCCTCTCCTCTCCTCTCCTCTCCTCTCCTCTCCTCTCCTCTCCTCTCCTCTCCTCTCCTCTCCTCTCCTCTCCTCTCCTCTCCTCTCCTCTCCTCTCCTCTCCTCTCCTCTCCTCTCCTCTCCTCTCTTCCTTTCTTCACCTCTTCCCTCTCCCTCTTCTCTCTCCTTCTTCTCTTTCTCCCTCCTTTCACTAGCAGTACATGCTGAGGAAATTGCTGACAAACACTTGTAACCTTGCCCAGCTTAGCCATTCGCTCCATCACCTTGTGCCAACCACGCATCTACCTTCTGGTGGCGGGGAGAGCACCGGGCCCCCTTCAAACCACTCTGCATTCCACTTCCTACAGCTGCTGACCCTAGCTCCCCACTCCATCAGGACGGTGAGCTCTGCAGTGCTCCTCAAGAAGGCATTCCCTTCATTTGGCTACTGCTATCCAGCTGAAAAGGATGATCATCCATCAGATGAACCTGGAAGGTTGCCCTGCTGGGAGATGGCCTTGCAGCGGAGAAACTCCAGCTGCCTCGTCCAGCTCTTCCTCCTTCAGCCCCTGTCAAGGGATTCCACCGGCTCCTCAAGGACTTCCTCTCCGATGTCTTCAGGCTGCCTCCAGGCCAGCTCTGGCAGCAGACACGGGACGCTGCTCCCTTTTATACTGCCCCGGGGCATTGTGACATCAGCATTGCCCCGTGGTCACATTGTGACATGGAGGTGATATGGGCCCCCAGTGTCCCACCCCACCCACTGCCCATGCACCCAGCACTCCGTGGAGGAAGGACTTCGGGGTGCTGCTGGCCCCGAGGCTGTCCTTGTGCCCAGGAGGCCCAGGGCGCTGTCCCTGCTCTTGGTGGTCACGCACTGGGCATGGCTGAAACCACCTGGGAATGGCGGTGGCATGAAATTACTGAGGAGGTTATTCACATACAAAGGAACTTCTTCTCTTTTCCTTTAAAGTTACTAAAAGAAACTATGAAAAACAATCCTCTAGTACATGATGGTAATGAATTGCTCTGCGAAAGTGCTGCCATGGGTGCAGGAACCTGCCAGCCTACGTCTATTCCATTAAAGAATCTCAACATTTTGGTGCTGCCTCCATGTGTTTGGCATGTGGCCTCTCTCACCTCCTAGATGTCCAGGTAGGAAAACAGGTGGGGGAGCAGGTCTCAGCTAAACCCCAGGGCACCTGCTATGGAAAGCATAGGTGTGAAAGCATAGGCATAGCCTCTGGGCTCAGGCACCAGGTTCTGTGGGCTGGCAGATGGCTGCCTGACAGCTCAGACATGGTAATTATCCCTAATTCAAGCACTCGGGGTAATGCAAGGTGGTGCCGTGTTGGAAGCGCTTCATTAACTGCAGAAGAGTAAAGACAAGCCCACGGGCAGATCCTCTGCTGCAAAGGGTCTTCACATCCTTTGGTCTCACCGTGAACCTGTGCCCTCACATTCTGGATTAAAGTGACTACAATTAGACTTAGCTTAATTCTCCCTAGAAACAAAGTAAGAACCTACCCAGTCTACTCAGCCAGTTCCGCTGTCCTAAAAGTCCCCAGGCAGATGAATCTCCAAAACCAGAACATGGGCGGCTGCTCATCCTGTTGGTCATTTTTCTATCACATGCCATTTATTGAGTGTTATTGACAACAAGGACATTTTTGCCCCCAGCCGTGGGAACAGAAGCAGGAGAACAGTGTGAACCTTATAAATCCTCTTACCGAATTGCTGCCAAACTGATTCCCAGTTTACATTCTCACTTAGTGATGTCCAGAGTTGACTAATTCCCAACCAAAATTGAGATGGTGTGGTCAGTTCTTGCAATACTATCATGCATCGCGACATAACTTGTGATTTCCCTCCAGTTCGTATCATTACAAAACTAAGCATCTCTGTTTTCCTTACAAATGTGTTGCTTCCATGCTCACCGAGAGAACTTGCAAGTGTAACACTCTAATTTTTTAAAGTGAGTGGGAAAATGAAAACCAACTGCGTTTCTTATATGTCTTATTTTTAACTTCAGGGTGGTGATTTTTTAAGCTCCTCCTTTAGTGCATTCACTAATTACAGATATGGACTCACCTTGATGTGCTGATCAGGTGCTGGAAAAATTTTCAGCAATAGCACAAAACTTGGGGTTACACCCTCTGCTGTGTCTGCCTGCAAAGTGTCCTTGTTTTCCAATGAAAACTGCCCTGTGCTTGCACGAGATCTGACTTTTAATAGACCTATTTTCCCCTCCCCAGGCCACAGGAGGACATTAACCCACTTCCCCCTGAGCTGCCTGGTTTAGAGCTTCAACAACCCCTCAGCTGGTCTGTTTAGGAGACGCCCCAGCCGCGATTCACCACCCTCTATGAGGAGGAGATTTGCACTTGCTGAGATAAGTGCCTCTCACAAGCAAGCAAATCACTTTCTCTAGGAACTTTTTATAGATCACAGTATCACAGTATGTTTGGGATTGGAAGGGACCTCAAAAGATCATCCAGTCCAATCCCCCTGCTGGAGCAGGAACGCCCAGGTGTGGTCGCACAGGAACATGTCCAGGCGGGTTTTGAATGTCTCCAGAGAAGGAGACTCCACAACCTCCCTGGGCAGCCTGTTCAGTGCTCTGGCACCCTCACTGAGAGAAGGTTTTTCTCAAATTTAAGCGGAACCTCTTGTGTTCCAGCTTGATCCCATTACCCCTTGTCCTATCATTGTTTGCCACCAAGAAGAGCCTGGCTCTGTCCTCGTGGCACTCTCCCTTTATATATATATAAACATTAATAGGTTCATCCCTCAGTCTCCTTTAAATTAAAGAGACCCAGCTCCCTCAGCCTTTTTTCATAAGGGAGATGCTACACTCCCGTAATCTTCTTTGTTGCCCTACGCTGGACCCTCTCCAGCAGTTCCCTGTCCTTCTGGAACTGAGGGGCCACAACTGGACACAATATTCCAGATGTGGTCTCACCAGGGCGGAGTAGAGGGGAAGGAGGACCTCTCTCGATCTACTAACCACCCCCCTTCTAATACACCCCAGAATGCCATTGGCCTTCCTGGCCACAAGGGCACAGTGCTGGCTCATGGTCACCCTGTTGTCCACCAGGACCCCCAGGTCCCTTTCCCCTACACTGCTCTCTAATATGTAATTTCCCAACCTATACTGGAACCTGGGGTTGTTCCTGCCCAGATGCAGGACTCTACACTTTCCCTTGTTAAATTTCATCAGGTTATTCCCCGCCCAACTCTCCAGCCTGTCCAGGTCTCTGATGGCAGCACAGCTTCCAGTGTCAGCCACTCCTCCCAGCTTAGTGTCATCAGCAAACTTGCTGATAGTCACTCTATTCCCTCGTCTAAATCATTAATGAATATATTGAATAATATTGGCCCCAGCACTGACCCCTGAGGCACTGCACTAGATACTGGCCTCCAACTAGACTCCGCACCATTGACTACCACTCTCTGGCTTCTCTCCTTAAGCCAGTTTGCAACCCACCTCACTACTCTATTGTCTAGACCACACCTCCTCAACTGAGCTGTGAGGATGCTGTGGGAGACTGTGTCAAAGGCTTTACTGAAGTCAAGGTAGACCGCATCCACCGCTCTGCCATCATCCATCCACCTTGTTACATTCTCATAAAAGGCTATGAGGTTGGTCAAGCACGACTTATCCTTGGTAAAGCCATGCTGACTGCCCCTAATAACCCTCTTATGCTTGATATGCCTTGAGATGGCACCAAGGATAAGCTGTTCCATTACTTTCCCAGGGACAGAGGTGAGGCTGACCGGTCTATAATTACCCGGGTCCTCCTTCTTGCCCTTTTTGAAGACTGCAGTGACATTTGCATTCCTCCAATCCTCGGGCACCTCTCCCGTTTCCCAAGACTTGGCAAAGATGATGGAGAGCGGTCCAGCAATGACTTCAGCCGGCTCCCTCAGCACCCGCGGGTGCATCCCATCCAGACCCATGGATTTAAGGATGTCCAGACTATTTAATTGCTCCCTAACCCAGTCCTCATCGACTAAAGCAAACTCCTCCACTGACCTGGCTTCATCGGGGGTCTCAGGGGTACAGGGCTCCCCAGGACAGCCCCCAGCAGAGTAGACTGAGACAAAGAAGGCATTCAGTAATTCTGCCTTCTCTGTATCTTCTGCCACCAGGGCACCCACCCCATTCATCAGTGGGCCTACATTGCCTCTGGTGTTAGTTTTATCTGCTGTGTATTTGAAACATTTCTTTTTGCTGTCCTTGACCCCTCTCACCAGCTGTCATTCTAAGGAGGCCTTGGCTATCCTAGCTGCCTTCCTGCATCCTCTAACAGCAGCCTTATATTCCTCCCAAGTGGCCAGCCCCTGCTTCCACGACCTGTAAACTCTCCTCTTCTGCTTGAGCATACCCAACAGATCCCTATTCAACCACGCAGGCCTCCTGGCTCCCTTCCTTGACTTCCTACGTGTGGGGATGCTCTGATCCTGAGCGTGGAAGAAGCAATCTCTGAATGCAATCCAGCTATCTTGGGCCCCTTTTCCTTCAAGCAGTCTTGCCCATGGGATTTCCCCCAGCAATTGCTTGAAAAGGCCAAAGTCAGCCCTGCTAAAGTCCAGGGTTGCAATTCTACTTGCTATTCTGTTCCTGCCACACAAGATGCTGAACTCCACCATCTCGTGGTCACTGCAGCCCAGGCTGCCCTCAACCTTTACTGCTTCGACCAGACCCTCCTTGTTAGCGAGGATGAGATCCAGCAGTGCACCTCTCCTAGTCGGCTCCTCCACCATCTGCATGAGGCAGTTCTCACCGATGCACTGGAGGAACCTCCTGGACTGTGGCTGGCTGGCTGAATGGTCCATTTCCATGATAAATAATAATAAAGCCAGATTTCTTATATTTCCGTCCCCCTCCCAATGCCCTCATTTCCAAAACAGCTGTTATCAACAATCTCCAGTATATACTGATGTAGAGAATCTCCTGATAAAGACTGAATGTGTCAGAGAAGTGGGTGCTAAAGCATCACTTGAGCAAGGAGACAGGCCAGGACACCTCAAGAAGAATCACACAACTCTGGACCAAGAGGTGGGTGTTCCTGGCAATCTCAGGTGCCACAGCACAGAGATACTTGTGTTCAGGGAGCTGGTCAAGTGACCCATCTCCTGTTCTGTAATGGTGTCTGAGTTTGCTCAGGTCACCCCTGACTTGAGCCCCATCCACTGCTGGGTGTTCTCCAGACTCCTGCCTTCAGGAACAAAGTCCAGGAGACCTTGCTGGTGAAGATGGAGGCAAAGAAGCCATGAAGAACCTCAGTCCTGTCTGATTCTACTCTTATGAAGTTCAGCAGCAGGTCTATGTTATCCTGGCCTTTTTCTGTAAGGAAGCTCTGTCAGCTCATCTTGCCGCCCTCAGCCTCCCCTGCAGGTACCAAGTCCAGGGCAGCTTTGGTATCATCCCCACATCCATGGACAAGGTTTCTAAATTCCTCCTTTGCAGCTTCCCCTGCTCCCACCTCTGTGTGCTGCCTTTTGCCCTGGAGCTCCATCAGTTCAGAGGAGCAGCCTCACGAGATAAATGCTTCTGTTCATGGGTACTTGGAGAGATCATTCTTGTGCTTGGAGCAGGATTTCCTGTAAGGATTATCAGATTTCCTGAGCTCCTTCACCCTTCAGATCTACTTCCATGGCACCATTTTGCCCACCATCCCCCAGTATGTCAAAGTCTTCTCCTCTGGAGCCCACCAGCCTGTGCTCTGCTGCTGGCCTTCCTCCCTCCCCTCTGGTGCCTGGGACCCCTCTGTGTCCTGGTCACAACAGCCAAGGTGGACACTGATGTTCACATCCCTCACCAGCTATTCCTTGTTTCCCAGTTCCAGATCCAGCTGAGCATCACTCTCATTGGCCCACAATGCAGACACGTTAAGCAGTTGGCCCAAGATCCTTTGGACTGATGGCACTTGCCACTTTGCCAGGCCAGTTAATGTCAGAGCAATTACAGTTCCCCATAGGAACCTGCTCATTGACTGGTGACTTCCTCCTTGAGTTCCCCATAGCAATTACAGTTCCCCATAGGAACCTGCTCATTGACTGGTGACTTCCTCCTTGAGTTGCTGACAGAAGATCTTGTCCATTTCTTCTACATGATCATGTAGTTTGTAACACCCAACACATTGTCACTCTCTATTGGGTTTACATGATAAACTCTTGGAACTGGGGGTAGGTGTGGGTGTGCTACAGTTGTCACCTCTCTGAGAAGACAACAGGAGTTTGACCAATGTCAGACAGAGCCGATTTCAGCTGCTCCAAGATGGACCCACTCCTTGCCAAATCTGAGCCACTCAGTGATGCTGGCAGCACCTCTGGGATATTGTATTTGAGAAAGGGTAAAAAATGCTACACAACAGCAGGTGGGAGACAGGAGGGAGGAGACGGGAGAGAAAAGCTCTGCAGACACCAAGGTCATATCCCATAGGACCCAAGCAGGTCCCTCAGCAGGCCAAAGCTTGCTCTCCTGAAATCCTGCTCTTGGCCTTGTTCTCATCTCCCAGGAGCCTCAGCTCCACTTTCCATCCCTGACTGTTCCATCCTGACCAACTCTTTCTGGTTTGTAAGTGTGAAGTCCCACAGGGCACCTCACCCCACTGACTCCTCAGTCACCCGTGTCAGGAAATGTTGTCAATGAGCTCCAAACCCTCCTGGATGGCTGGTTCCTTGTAGATATTCTGATATCTCAGGTCTGCCATGAGGACACAGCCTGGAAACATGAGGCTTCTTTCATTTGTCTGAAGGAGTCCTCATCTCATTCCTCTTCCTCATCAGTGAGTCAGTAGCTGATGTCCAGTCGCCACAACACTGCCCATGTTGTTCTGCCCTCTCATGCTGACTCCTCAGCCTTCAGCTGACATTGTCTGTCCCCAGACAGAGCTCCACACATTCCTGCTGCTCTACCACATGAACGGAAACTTGCTCTCTAAATCCAGATCTCCGGTATTATGAGCACCAGAGCCCCAAGACCCTACCGTTTCTACAGAAGATGGTATTCATAGCATCCTATAACTCCTCATACTGTTATGTTGGGAGAGACAACACATCAGGATAAACAATCTGCATGCTAACAGCTGAGCAAATGGAGCTTCAGTCAAAGGAGGGTCCAGACCTTGAGAAAATCTGGGATTCACCCAACAGAAAGGTCTCTAATTTGTACATAGAAAACTGAGCAGTGCTGTATCAGGGTGGCACAATAACCCCATCCATCAGGACAGAGCAGGACCTGACACGCTGAGCAGTGACCCTGAGGAGAAGGGCCTGGGCACTACAAGGTCCCCACACCAGCCCGTGGTGCACGCTCACCATGAACAAGGCAGCTGCACTCGGGGCTGCATGAGGAGGAGCGTGGGGACCCAGACACCTGCAGCTCTCATCCCATTCGGTTCAGCACTGGTGTGACCCACACACACGGGTGTGTGCCAGTGTGCAGCTTCCCAGTTTGGAGCAGCAGGGAGGAACTGCAGAGTGCAGGGCTGTGCCAAGGCAGGTTCAGCACCTTGTGCACATGGTGTGGGGTGCTGAGGGACCTGGGCTGCTTTGGCCCAGCAGCGCTGGGGAGGCTGCAGCAGTGCAGGAGTAGCCTGAGAGTGCTTGAAGGGCGGTTTCAGAGATGGTGGAGGTTTCTTCATAGTGGGAAAGAGCATGAGAAAGAAATAATGGCCCAAAGTGCAGCTGGGGAGGTCCAGGCTGGACATGAGCAGAAAGGAATGTGATGGAAGGGCAGTGCTGTGGGGGAGCAGGTCAGCAGAGGGAGTCTGCATCAGCCCAAGGCTTTGTGCTTCAAGGACCAGCTGGGGAGGATGGAGAGATCTCAGCAAAGGAAGGAAGATGCTCAGACAAGAGCAAGGTGGGGCAGCAGGGGGGATGTCTCCAGCCTGCAGGGACAGAGGTGCAGGGGATGCCACAGCACAGGACAGGCTGTCGTGGAGATGATCAAGGGATGTAAAGAGGCTGAAAGCCCCACCAGACATGAGCTCCTTCTCCCCTTGGCTCTGGCTGTTGTCTGCACCTCTGATGCCTGTGAGGAGACACCTTGTCCTTGCAGCACAGGGGCCTCATGGCTCCTTGTCCCCAGGCAGGAACCTGGGAGGTGTGGGACCATAGTCCTGCCCTTGGCCTTGCACAGCCCCACATCACACTGTCCCAGGAAGGGCCCTGGGCAACGTGGGAGGGACAGGATCTGATTTCCCAGGGCTGGGGGTCAGGGCTTAGTTCTTTGGTTAATGAAACACATCCAGGTTTACTCAGCATCAGAGAGACCTTTACTTTGCTTTTCCTGACCTGTCATCACTGCCTCCAGTTTTCTGCTCTAACCGAACTCTGGGGTCATTTCTTCAGCTGTGTCCCTCAGTGGGACCTATTAACATTACAAGAAACTTTGGAGTTTACATCTGACTTTGACTTCTTGAGAAGTTTCTTCAGCTTCCCCTCAGGGTCTGAGGTTCATGGACTCAGCACCAAACCCACCAGAGGGGTCATTAAAGTGCCTTGGGCTGCTCCTGAGCTGCTGAGCTGGGCTGTTCTCCTGGGAAAGGCAATGTAGGTGGTTGGTTGCTATGGACTCAATGAGACACAAATCTTCAGAATCCTGACACAGTAAGACTTTCGCTGTAGGACAAGGCAGCTGCATTTCCTGGAGGGATCTCCTAAAGCCGCCACAAGACACAGTTTGCAGGATCTCTAAGGTCTTTCTCACAGTATCTCTGTTGTAGAGAAGAACACACTCCAGACCAGCACATCCCTGCTGCACTGTCAGAGGGACAGGGCATGATGGCAGCTTCTGCTGAGGGTGATTGCAGGGGGAGCACCCAGGGGTGCCCAGGGCTGTCCTGCAGAGAAGGGTCCCTGCACCCCAGGGCTGTGCCGGGCAGGGACTCTGCCGCCTGCCAGGGTCAGCGCTCAGCCTGCCCGGGAGATCCCATGGCAGCAGCTGTGGGGGGAAGGAGCGACCCCCGGCAGGGCAGGCAGGGAGCTTGTGGGGTTGAAGGGGGCTGTGTGGGTCAGGGCTGCTCAGAGCTCCAGATCCCCCCACAGACATGGCAGAGGGGCCTTCTGAACAACAATATTGATACAGCAACAGCTGCAAGGGAAGGAGTCTGTGCTTTCAGTTTTCCACTCTTGCTCGTCTGGGTGTGCAGTGGGAGATGGGGATTTATTTCTCTCTTTGGAGCAGACACTGAGACCCCAGTTCTCGTTAGGACTGGTCTGAGCTGCTCCTGAGTCCCTGCACACACAGAGCTGTCCCTGGGCAGTGCCAGGAGGTGTGAGCAGGACAGAGCTGAGCACACAGCGGGTGGGACAGGGTCTGTGACACTGACAGGGAGCAGACCAGGGACAGACACACAGCTGCAGGCAGCACAGACATGGGCAGGAAGACTTAACTGCTATCAGAAATGCTGGGGATGGGATTTAGGAATGTCTCTCACATCCTTTCTAGTGCAGACACATTTCCCAGTGCAACCCCTGGTCTCCTCTCCTCCCCAGCAGACCCTCTGCCCCAAAGCCATGGGGTCCAGGTCACAAGTCTCCACCTCAGCAGCTGGACCTCCAGGGGAAGGGTTCCTGGAACGTGGTACACAAATAAGGTGCTAAAAGTACTTGCTCTACAGTGTGATAATGTGAGTGGCAGCAGCACAGCCGGGTCAGGAGAAGGTTCCACAGCATGCCCGTCTGCCTTTCTGTCCTTGCTTTACTTTCTGGTAGCACTGCAGTGTCCTTCCCTGTTTCTCCACCTGTCCCTGCTGCTCTTGCTCTCTGGGGTTGGGGTGGGAGTGTGGGCCAGTTTTTGTTCTGACACCAACTCAGGGGGTTTTGCCCCAGAGCTGTGTTCGTGGAAACCAGATGCCCAAGCTGCATTTTAAACTGTGATGAACTGTTTTTTCTCAGCTGGTAGAAAGAGAGAATGAGCGGAAACATCCCTCCATCAGGGAGGGCGTTTTCCATCAGAAACAGCATGTTTATTTTCCTCAGAGAAGTCTCCCCTAACCTGTCACTGCCTTTTCCTCCTTGCACAGGTCCTCATGCCCACAGGCAGCCAATGTCCAACAGCAGCTCCATCAGCCAGTTCCTCCTCCTGCCGTTCACAGACACACGGGAGCTGCAGCTCTTGCACTTCTGGCTCTTCCTGGGCATCTACCTGGCTGCCCTCCTGGGCAACGGCCTCATCATCACCACCATAGCCTGGGACCAGCACCTCCACACCCCCATGTACTTCTTCCTGCTCAACCTCGCCCTCCTTGACCTGGGCTGCATCTCTACCATTGTCCCCAAATCCATGGCCAACTCTCTGTGGGATTCCAGGGTCATTTCCTATGCAGGATGTGCTGCACAGGTCTTCTCTTTTTGTTTCTTGCTTGGTTCAGAGTATTTTCTTCTCACCGTCATGTCCTACGACCGCTACGTTGCCATCTGCAAACCCCTGCACTACGGGACCCTCCTGGGCAGCAGAGCTTGTGTCCACATGGCAGCAGCTGCCTGGGCCACTGGGTTTCTCAATGCTCTGCTGCACACGGCCAATACATTTTCACTGCCCCTGTGCAAGGGCAATGCCCTGGGCCAGTTCTTCTGTGAAATCCCCCAGATCCTCAAGCTCTCCTGCTCACACTCCTACCTCAGGGAACTTGGGCTTCTTGTGGTCAGTGTCTGTTTAGCTTTTATGTGTTTTGTGTTCATCGTGGTGTCCTATGTGCAGATCTTGAGGGCCGTGCTGAGGATCCCCTCTGAGCAGGGACGGCACAAAGCCTTTTCCACCTGCCTCCCTCACCTGGCCGTGGTCTCCCTGTTCCTCAGCACTGGCATGTTTGCCAACCTGAAGCCCCCCTCTATGTCCTCCCCATCCATGGACCTGGTGGTGTCTGTTCTGTACTCAGTGGTGCCTCCAGCAGTGAACCCCCTCATCTACAGTATGAGGAAACAGGAGCTCAAGGATGCTGTGAGGAAACTGATGACTGGATGGTTTTCTGAATCATTAAACTGCTCATCTGCTTCTGCCTAGTTGTTTCAATATAACTACAGACCCAGCCCGTCATCTGGATTGTCTGTTGTTGTTAGTAGGGTGTTTATTGTGAAAATGTTGTCGTCCGCTTTCCTAATTCTCTGTCTGCTTTTCTTTTATAGCCACTGGTGGTTTAAATGAGGAGCTGTGCTCTCCTTGTCTTTAAGCAAAATAAAGGGCTCTTTAATGACTCGTTTTTCACTATATCCTTCCTGCAAGGCCCTTTTAAAGCTTCTGGGATGGTTCCCGTGATGGGTGGAAGGGAAGAGTCCATCATGGCAGCCCTGCCGGGGAGCAGCAGCGCTTGTTCTTCCAGAGCTGTTCTGGTTCCACTCCCACACTCTCCTTCTCATCCCTGGTGTTGGTGCAAGGCCTGAGTGCTCTGGCAGCTTGGTCACAGTCCTGCTGTGTGTCAGTGCTGTGGGCGCAGGCAGGGACAGGCAATGGGCACTGCTGTGACAGAGCTGGCCTCAGTAACAGTACTTCCACAAGGAAAAGTGATCTTTTTTGGGTGGTGCATGATGGTTTATATCTTCTTGCAATGTTTCTCTCAAGCTTATTCCTACAGAATTGGCCACAGATGAAACACCCGTGTGCAGCTGAACAGTGTGTGTGTGCAGGGCTGGCACCCAGCAGTGTCCTCTCACAGCCAGGCTCCTGCCAGAGACCTGCAGGACCAGCAGAGCAGGGGCTGGGCTGTGCCCCTGTGCACGGGACACCCCATGGAAGGAGCCCCACGTCAATCACCATGGACTGGCCCCTCACAACCACCATTTCCAGCACTGGCCTCTCACCCCATCTCAGAGTTCTTTGTCCGTCCATGGAATTACATGGAATGAGTAGGTGAGAGGTTCATGTTTGCATTGTACAGATGAGATGTGACCATGCACATCATGTACGTGAAGTGACATGAACCTCAGTCAGCAAAAACACCATCCTACAATTGCTAACCTAAAATATGTAAATCTTCTCAGTTTTGGTCAGTCTGCTGCTTGAACAAAGATGGAAGTGACATTTTAGACACCTAATCAGAACCTGCAAAGAATACTGTCCTTGCAGCGCAGACACTCTGGAGCCTGCACAATTAGCTGAGTCTTGTTCTAACATCTGTCTCAAGACGGTTACATAAAGTGTCCTTTAGCTGAGCTTTGCTCCTTTCACGCTCATTATAATACTAAAACACACATCCCCAGGATGGGAGCCCCAGGCTCAGCCCGGGACCCTCTCTCAACAAGCATGTGTAGTGGTAAAATGATTATGTAACCAATATGCCAATGTGTAAGCACTTGGCTCTTTAGGACTGCCGGGAGGGTGTGAATGTAGGGATAAGATTTGTACATAATAGATGTTCCTTCTCTATCTGTTGTGCTGGTTTCATTCCAACATCCAGACTTGCACAGCTCTGGAATAAACAAGATCTCATCTCTGGGTGTGGTATTGGCTTTGCACTTCAGGTAGCAAATTCACCATGAGCAACCAGGAAGAAGGAAAACAATAAAAAATAAAAGAGGTAGGAGAGGACATAGAAAAGGTCTCAACATTTCACATTCCTGTCAAGAATGCTTCTCCACTCAGATCATTGATAGGAAATAGATTTGATCAGTTTGAGAAAACAAGCATACTTTTATCTAGTCAGGTCCTGGCCCATAAGGAGGGTGATGGATGGGTATGGGATTATGAGGTCACTTGTGTCTCAGAAACTCATAACTAAGTTCAAAGACTATGGCTGTGAAGGAGACAGGGAAGTCAGTTCTGTCCCTGGAGGTGGCAGGCCAGAAACAGGAATAGAGCTGGGAAGGTTTCTCTGCCTAAGTGCCCACAGGCCCTGCCCAGGAAGAGGACTTGGAGACGGGTTGTCATGTCCATCCCACCTGAGAACATGACGGGACATCGGCAGGGACATGGTCGTGTCTGTCAGAGAAGCTGAAAGGCCAGCAGCACTCATGGGATTTAGGAGATCATGGTGAGGTGACTTCTCTCCAGTCAGGTAAAAGACCACAAGAAATGCTGGGGTGAGAGCAGGTGGGGAAGCGAGATGGGTGTCTGCAGCCTGCAGGGAAAGAGGGGCAGGGGTAGCACCGTGTAGAACAGCCTGTGGTGGAGATGGCAAAGGGCGCTGTAAGGCTGGAAGGGACCCACAGAACCCAGGTCTCTGTCCCCTTGGCCAGGGCAGTTGTCTCTGCCACTGAGGCCCAGCAGAAGACATGTTGTCCTCATGGCACTGGGGCCTCGGTGCCTCCTTGCAGCCCCATGGGGAAGCTGGAAGTTGTTGTCCCAGTGTTGTCCTTCCCTGGGCCTTGCACACCCACATCCCACGGTCCCAGGAAGAGCCCTGAGCCGTGTGTGAGGGACAGGATCCCCCTTCCCATTGCCTGCAGCTCATGGCTCCTCCTTTCTGCTTCAGAAAGCAAACCAAGGGGTTTCTGAGCACCAGAGCTGAAGAAAAGACTCAAAGGAGACCTCATGGTGGCTACAGCTTCCTCACAAGGGGAGAAGGAGGGGAAGGAATCTCTTCTCTCTGGTGACCAATGACAATATCCAAGGTAATAGCAGGAAGATATACCAGGAGAGGGTCAGGTTGGACATGAGGGAGAGGTTCTTCCCCCTGAGGTGCTGGACACTGAACAGGCTCCCCAGGGAGGTGTCACGGCCCCAACCTGACAGTGTTCAAGGAGAGACTGGACAATGTCTTCAGACATACGGTGTGACCTGTGGGGTGTCCTGTGCAGGGACAGGAGTTGGACTCCATGATCCTTGTGGGTCCTTCCAATTCAGGACATTCATTGATTCTATGAAATACTAGGTCAAAAGTCCATATTTTCATTGTACAGATGAGTTGCAAACATACACATCATGTGCATGTCCAGTGTGTGCATGTGGTGAGATGAACCCAAGTGAGCACAAATGCTATCAGCTGTTCCTTGGGGTGCCATAAAGGTCAGTGGGACAGAGATGGTGTTCAGGGGTCTCTTCCAACCTGCGTTATTGTAGGATTCCATTAATCTTTTTCTTGGAGAGCTCTTTCACGTCAGAATAGACAGAGGAAGGAGAAGAAAAAAGCAGAGGCAGAAGCAGAGATGTAAAATGCCCCAGAGTAAATACAGCAGCTCCTCTGAGGAACGTTTCTCCACTCAAAACCTTGATAGGAAATATATTGGATACATTTGATGAAAGCAGCTCAGTTTGATCTGCTCACACACTGGACCACAAGGAGGGTGATGGTGGGTACGATGCCATGTGGTCACTTGTGTCTCAGGAACTCATAGTCCAGTAGGAACCAATGGCTGTGGAGGGGACTGTGAGGTCACTTCTGCCTCTGCAGGGGATTGGCCAACAGCAGGAACACAGCTGGGAAAGGACTGTGAGGTCACACACACGAGACGAGCAATCGGGCCCAATCAGCATGGCTGGATGAAAGGCAGGTCCTGCTTGACCACCCTGATCTCCTTCTGTGACAAGGTGACCGGCTGAGCAGATGAGGGAAAGTCTGTTGTGGGGAGTGAATCCACCACACGGGCTGTGGGTGTTGTGTCCTTAGACTGCAGTAAAGCCTTTGACACTGTATCCCACAGCATCTCCTGGAGAAGCTGCAGCTCGTGGCCTGGATGGTGTATCTGTGATGGGTAAAGCACTGGATGGAAGGCATTTTGTCCCCTGGAGCCATTTGTCCCCTTCCTGTTCACATGGGCATCCCATGAATGCATCACTGCTCTACCCCAGTGTAGACAGGCACAAGGCCTTCTCCTCCTGGACCTCTCACCAATGCCACTGTTTTCTCCAGCACCCTCATCTTTGACTGTGGGATGCCCAGAACAGCCCTCTCAAGATAGTTTGACAAAGCCTTTTTTCTACACCTTCCCCACATCCCTGTTCAATCCCATCATGTAAAGCTTAAGGACCAGAAAGGTTGAGTACAAATGGGACAGTGAGAAAAATGGTCAGGAAAGCTTTGAGGTGCACAGAGAGCCCATCAACATGTTGGCAAGCTGCTCTCTCTGAACAAGCCCAGAAGACCAGCACAGCATTTGCTGCGTCCCAGAAACTCGCCTGGAGGGTTGAGATATGGAGAAAAGGTTTGGTCTGGGAAGGGACAGACAGGGGCTGGTGGAACTGGCTGGTGTGACCGTGAGACGTCTCTCCAATACCTCAGAAAAGTCCTGGCTCTCAGGGAGGCTGCATGGTCCTCTGAGAAAGAAAATATCAGAAATGACTTATCATGGAATCATAGAATAATTGTGGTTGGAAGAGACCCTTAGGATCATTGAGTCCAACCATAACCTTAATCTAGCACTAAACCATGTCCCTAAGAGCCCCATCTATCTGTGTTTTAAACACCTTTCAGTGATGGGGACTCCACAACCTCACTGGGCAGTCTGCTCCATTGCTTCAAAACCCTTTCCGTGAAGAATTTCTTCCTAATATCCAATCTAAACCTCCTCGTGTGCAACTTGAGGCCATTTCATCTTGTCCTATCACTTGCTACTTGGGACAAGAGACCAACACCCTCCATGATAAAACCTCCTTTCAGGCAGCTGCAGAGAGTAATAAGGTCTCTCCTCAGCCTCCTGTTCTCAAGGCTGAACAGCCCCAGCTCCCTCAACCGCTCCTCGTCAGACTGGTGCTCCAGACCCTTCACCAGCCTTGTCACCCTCCTCTGAACTCTCTCCAGCACCTCAATGTCTTCCTTGCCATGAGCAGCCTAAAACTGACCCCAGGATTCAAGGTGCAGCCTCACCAGTGCCCAGTACAAAGGGATGATCACTTCTCTAGACCTGCTGTGCAAGACACAACATGATCTTGGCTTCATGCCTGCAGGCCCATCAGATGTCAGTTGATGTCAATGGATATTAAATTAAGAAGAACTGAAGACAAAGATCCAAAGCAAAGGAAGGTGTCAACATACTGTTTGTTCGTTGTTTTGTTTATATTTATTTATTTATTTATTTATTTATTTATTTATTTATTTATTTATTTATTTGTCTTTGTAGGGGAGTTTCTTTTCTTTAAAAATGAAAGAGTATTCCAGAACTGGGCATGGGTTTAGGACACAAATGTCTTCAGCTCCAGGGACACAAACACCTGGTGCCAGTGTAGATGCCCCGGGAACCCCTGCCCAGGCTCCACCTGCACTGCAAGGTGCTCTGGTCTCCCCAGGTCCTGTGTGAGAGATGCCAATCCCAGGCCAGCACCTCAGGTACACTGGGCCCCTAAAATGGCCCTGGCTGTTTATGGTGAGACAGCTGATGAAAGATGTACTAAGGATTGGAGAAGAAATATTGGTCTTCCCCTGTACTTCTATTACCAACACTCTATGATTTCATCTCCCTCGTCATTCAGGAGTTCCCACCTCTCCTGATTAAATGTCCCTGTCCAAGGACAACTTTCCAGCACTGTCCGGACATTTGCCCTTCCCAGTGCTCTCAGGTTTCTCCTCCACTTGCTCTTTGGTCACTCAGTGGCCTCTCAGCTGTCTGGTTTCTGCTTTGAGCTTCAGGGAGTTACAAACTTGCCCCATTCTTCAGAGCTCTAATTAACATGGCAGTCAACAGGTTCATTGTGTTTATTTCGATCCTCTCCTATCTCTCTGTCTAAGCCAGTTCTTGTGTGGGTGTCCCTTGTGGATGCTGGACCTCATCAGATCCAGCTTACACACACAGCTGAGGAAAGTGTTTTGCTGTTTATTAAACTGATGTAGGAAAAGTGATTCAATCTCTGGTGGCCAATGAGGGAACCGGCAGACTGGGGGTGGGGGTGAG